>NC_085005.1:31307306-31344806 GCF_963854185.1 Sardina pilchardus
TAACTGCATACCCAGGGCCTTTATTAAAGTGTAACTGCATACCCAGGGCCCTTATTAAAGTGTAACTGCATACCCAGGGCCCTTATTAAAGTGCTAACTGCATACCCAGGGCCCTTATTAAAGTGCTGACTGCATACCCAGGGCCCTTATTAAAGTGCTAACTGCATACCCAGGGCCCTTATTTAAAGTGTAACTGCATACCCAGGGCCCTTATTTAAAGTGTAACTGCATACCCAGGGCCCTTATTTAAAGGGCTGACTGCATACACAGGGCCCTTATTTAAAGTGTAACTGCATACCCAGGGCCCTTATTTAAAGTGTAACTGCATACCCAGGGCCCTTATTAAAGTGTAACTGCATACCCAGGGCCCTTATTAAAGTGTAACTGCATACCCAGGGCCCTTATTTAAAGGGCTGACTGCATACACAGGGCCCTTATTTAAAGTGCTGACTGCATACCCAGGGCCCTTATTTAAAGTGTAACTGCATACCCAGGGCCTTTATTTAAAGTGCTAACTGCATACCCAGGGCCCTTATTTAAAGTGTAACTGCACCCTAAAATATGTTCATGGTGCAAAGGCCCCGTTCCAATACTATGATTTTGCCCTTCCCCTCTGTTTGCGTGTTCACGTGTAGGGGTAGGGTGACCCAATTCTTTTGGGACAAAGGGGAAGTGTACAACCCTTCAAACTGCCCCTTAAAATCGCTAAAAACAAAGTGTTCAACCCCTCGAACTGCCCCTTAAATTCGCTATTAATGAAGTATGGTTAGATGCAGATGCAGAAGGGGAAGTATAAGAAATGGGACAGGGCCAAATGGAAGCATGAGAAATGGGACAGGGCCAAAGTCTATCAACAAGTGAAGTTCTCCTGCATAAACATTAGCTGCCATGTGGCCTGTGGAAGTGTGCGGAAGAGGACTTGCTCATGGTGTCAAAATGTGCTATGTTGTTCAATTCAATGGATTGGTTATATATCTTTTTATGGGTTGAATGGTGGCCGCTTTGCTTCCACCTAGCGTCTATGAGCAGAAAAAACACCTTGCAACTTTGGGCCAGCATGCCGGTGCACTGACAAACAGAAAGTCTCGCAATCATGCTCATGAAAAGGCAGACTGACAGATTGAGGAGTGAAATATACAGCTGTAGGGAAAGCTCTGCAGAGAAACCTGCAAGCGTAAAGCAAGAAAACAGCTAAAAAAAATCGTCAAACCTGCATAGTTTCTCTTTGCACTTAGCCCATCAAATAAATAAGGCTCCATAGTCAACCATGTCATATTGTTCCAACCCTGAATGTCTTATGGGAACGGCACATGAAATCCACTTTAGACTGGCGTGTGTTCTCTTGGTCATCCCAGTCGTGTGCTGTGTGAATAGCCTGGTCCTGTCAGACCCCTTACTGGTCACCCGAATCGCCACCTTCCCTCTCACCACACGACCCCCTTACCTGGCCTTACTCCACTGCACACCTGAGTTCACCTGACCGCTACATCCACCTGACATCCTTACCTCACTTGACCTTTGACCTCTTAGCAAAGGCTCACCTCTCTGGGTCATTCACCTGAACCCTCAATGGGTGCCTCTCATTCGGTCTTTTATACACCCTTCCTACCTTCCTCGATCCTTGTCCTCACTGATCTAAATAAAGAATGATGGGGCGGCAACAATGGGATAGTCTATCCAGTGTTAGTTATAGATTAGTGGGAACGCCCCTCGAGGATCGAACATCGAGGAGAGAGTGTGAGAGTCACCCTATGTATCTGAACCTCAGCCTCAGCCAACCTTTGAACTTTCCACTCAAATGAGCTCTCATCTCACCTGTCACCTTCAACCCACCCAAAAGTAAACACAACCTCACCGTCATCTGAGCGCTATACGCTCACCTGACCTTTGAACTTTCTACTTTCCTTCCCCCTTAGCTATCCACTAGGCCCGAGGTCAACACCTAACCGCACTGCTGTCTCGGCACCTGTGTTTACCTCACCTGAGCATCTCTACCCACTTTCCTCTCTCAGCTCTCTGAGTGATGAGGCCCACCACCACACATAGACACACTACTCCCCTCCACGCTCTCACCTGAAACTCACCTGAGACTTTACTTTTCCACCTCAAGGGCGCTGCAGGTAGCACATGCGCACCTGTTGGGCCCTCAGCACCTGTCATCTCTGCTTCATAGCACCTGTCTAATTTCAGCTTGCATACACAAGCACAGCGGCAGCAGAAACTCCACACGTGAACATGAAAGCTAAGCTAAAACTGCTTCCTCTGTGACTTGCTGCTCATCTCCGTCATTCCATCTCGTTTGTCTAATCTGAGAAACGGAATTTCAGCGGAGAAACGGAAGTCCATAACGCGTCCCCTGAATGTCATCTCTCCTCCTCATCTCCTAGCTGAAGCTCCGCTCCCTTCATCTCCTCACTCACGGGTCCTCTGTTCATCAGGGGGTGTGCAGGGGGCTTCAGAAGCTACTGTAGGCTTTCATTCACATTCCATCACAGACTCCATGACTACAATGACAAAAATAATCAGATGGATGAAGTGGATTTGTCCTCCAGATCAGACCGATTACATTGTAGATTCAACAGATTACATTGTTGATAGGCAGTGAAGGTTTCTTTCGTGCTTGATGGTTGATGATAAGTGCATAATAAAGTCACCTTATGCCGCTTAAAATATTCTTGTTATACTTAAAAACTATCATTTAAGAAGTTCTAATATTATTTTATATGATTGGAATCATCATTGGGAAGACTATATTGACAGATTAAAGCACTATAGCACATCCCCCATCCATTCCCTGTATCAGTGTGCTAGTCATAGTACACACGTAGAGCTGTGCAGTGGGAAGATGAAAGTAAAAATAGCTGACATGTACAGAGGATTGAACTGCTGGTCATTAGTTCTTGCTCCTGCTAATAGCACGGCTGGCTTTCTCTTATGTTTTCATATTTTCCTGATAGATTTTTGTAGAAGTACTGATGATCTGTTTTGTGTGTGTGTGTGTGTGTTTGTGTGTGTGTCCTTCAGTCCTAGGTAAAATCAGGAGTGCGGTGGGCAGCGCTCAGCTCCTCATGTCTCAGAAGTTCCAGCAGTTCTACTGGCTCTGTCAGCAGAACCTGGTGAGTGACTCATCTCCACTGCAGTCCGTTAGCATACGCAGCAGCGCTTCAGTAACCTGCCTTCAGCAGACAAGCACAGTCCCGTGCTAGCGGTCCGTTAGCATACGCAGCAGCGCTACAGTAACCTGCCTTCAGCAGACAAGCACAGTCCCGTGCTAGCGGTCCGTTAGCATACGCAGCAGCGCTACAGTAACCTGCCTTCAGCAGACAAGCACAGTCCCGTGCTAACGGTCCGTTAGCATAGGCAGCAGCGCTACAGTAACCTGCCTTCAGCAGACAAGCACAGTCCCGTGCTAGCGGTCCGTTAGCATACGCAGCAGCGCTACAGTAACCTGCCTTCAGCAGACAAGCACAGTCCCGTGCTAGCGGTCCGTTAGCATACGCAGCAGCGCTACAGTTACGTCTGCCTTCAGCAGACAAGCACAGTCCCGTGCTAGCGGTCCGTTAGCATACGCAGCAGCGCTACAGTAACCTGCCTTCAGCAGACAAGCACGGTCCCGTGCTAGCGGTCCGTTAGCATACGCAGCAGCGCTACAGTAACCTGCCTTCTGTGGAAAAGCACAGTCCCTCAATGGACTCCAACTCGTAACCTCTGATATGAGAGACAGGTGTGCTAGCAGTCAGCAGTGCTCGTGTAACCTGCCTTCTTTAGGCTAGCAAACTCGTAATCTCTGATAGATACTTGATAGACAGATATTGATTCCCAAAGGGAAATTCAAGAATATCAGAGACAGGCGTGCTAGGAGACTGCACATGTTCTGAGTGTGAGGTTTGAGGTGTGACTGTGGCGATGTGGTGCGGTGTGCCCCCCCAGGACCCCAGTGCTATGCCCCGGCCCACCTCCCAGGACCTGGCGGGCTTCTGGGACCTGCTGCAGCTGTCCATCGAGGACGTGTCCACCAAGTTCCAGGAGCTGCAGCAGATCAGGGGCAACGAGTGGAAGCCTTTAGAGAGCCCAGAGAAGAAGGTGTGCAACACACACACACACACACACACACACACACACACTACAGAACATGTATACATACACCTGCACATTCACACACACACGCACACACACACACACACACACACACACACACACACACACACACACACACACACACACACACACACACACACACACACACACACACACACACACACACACACACACACACGGATACATATAGCTACACCTACAAACACCACCAATTGCATTCAAATACTCACAAAATACCTAAATTAGGGGTTGGTAAGTAATTGCTTGAAAATGTTTTTTTAATCATGGCAGGCTACAACTTAGAGTAGCTGAGGCCGTAGTTATTGAGGAGTGTTCCCCGATAGACTGCTTTGGACTATTTATGTCATGCATCTCATTCGCCATTATTATTCTTAAAGGACTCGATTCCTGTCTGCACTTGTTTTCATTCTTCATACAATAATTAAGGAAGCTTAACTAGAAAAGCACTCAGAGAGTGCAAACCTGAGTCACGTGACATCTTGACTGCGATGCAGGTGTAAAATCTTCAGCTCGCCCAGAGATTTACCCCAAAACCGTTTAAAATCAACTAAAACTCAGTTTATCTTCACCAACTTAACTATGACTTCAACGACAACAAAAAGTGGCCAGAAGAGAGAACTGGAATTGTCTCCAGCGAAGAAAAAACCCAAAGAAACAGAGTCGATATCTAGAGATGACCTTGATGCAGCCATTTTAAGTGGAGTTAGCAGGGCACTTCAGGAACAACAGCGAAGTTTTGATGCTTCAGTGGCCCAGGCTGTAAAGGAAGCTCTGGAATCTACACTCCTACCTCAACTTACATCTTTGAAAAACGAGATCTCATCGGCTAACCATGCCATTCGGAACTTAGCGTTGGACGTGAGCCACCACGCTAGCAAGGCGCAGAGAACCCAAGCTACAGTGGAGTCTCTTCAAGGAGCAGTTCGCTCCAACAAACATGACCTCAATGCTACTGCCTCCAAGCTGGTCCACTTACAGAACAGCCTGACTGAAATGCAGGATAGAAGCAGACGAAACAACCTCAGGCTTATAAATCTTCCTGAATCTGTTGAAGGATCTGATCCGGTGGGTTTCCTGCAGACCAACCTTCCCAAATGGATTCCGTCCCTGGCTGGACGCAACATAGAGATTGACCGCTGCCATCGCATATACAACAGCGACTTTGGCAAGTCTGGAGCTACCCAAAAACCCCGCACTATCATTTTCCGGCTGCTGAGATACTCCGATAGACAAGCTATTCTGAAGGGGTCACGCACAGCTCCCCCAGTCAAGTATGGTCAAGCCACTCTTTACTTTTTCCCGGATTACAGCCCTCCTACTGCTGCTAAGAGGAGAGAATTCACACCAGTGATCAAAACGCTCAAGGCCGCCGGTCTCAAGTCCTTCCTTTTATACCCTGCAACCCTCAAAGTGGAGCACGGAGGATCTCAACTCATCTTCAACACCCCGATTGACGCCGAGAAATTCTTGCAGTCAGTGGATCCCAACACATCGGCCATCCCGGTCAGTGTGGAGAACATCTTCGAGCCACTGAATGCTAACACTCAACCATCAACCTCTGCAGCTGAGACCCAAGATCACCGAGCGAACGCAACTTCTCGCCCTGATACACCACTCATGGACATGTAGGCTAATGCACACACCGACGATAATACAAACACTATGGGTGAATATCAGACCTTATCAGATCTTAAAGTATTTGCTTTATTCCTTAGCAGTTTTCATTACGTGAGTGTTGCGTTATTATTCTTACGATACTAGCTTGTTAAAACTGAGTGTTATAACTTTAGCATGTTGCTAGCGTTTTGGGGGGTCTTGTGGCGAGCTAGACCCAATCTGCGTTGCTGTTGATAATGCCACGGATCTACGTGATTTTGTGTTCTGCAAAGCCTGAAGGAGCATTTGGCGTCCTCGCGGCTTGCACTTGTTCTGTGTACATAGTTTCCCTCATCCCTCCCTGGTTTTCTTTTGGCAAACGGTACTATTTATGTATAATAGGTAAAGTGAGTGAAAATGTGTTTTTACGCTCAACGCTCGTTCTGATAATGAGCACGTCTCTACTGGATTATGCCTTTATCTCTCCCGGCCCGTTAATATGTCTGACCTTTCTGTAATAACATGGAATGTAAATGGCTTGAATTCCCCTGTCAAAAGAACCAGGTGTCTGGAATTTCTCTTCCGTAAAAAAGTTTCACTAGCTATCATTCAGGAGACGCATTTAAAGAGCTGCGATGTACATCGATTTCAAAACAGGCGTTTTAAAATTCTAACCCATTCTTGTGCTTCTAACAAAACAAAGGGAGTATTGATTTTGGCTGCAAGACATCTTCCACTGACTGTCCAACATACTTTCAGCGATGAGAATGGTCGCTTTACTTTAGCCGTCGTTACTATATGCCGAGCCAGATTAGTGGTAGCCTCAGTCTATGCCCCTAACAACCTTGATCAGGATTTCCTTCACTTGATGCGCGATAAATTTATAGGTATGCCAGACTCTAATTTGCTTATTGGGGGAGACTTTAACTGTGCCATGACTGATATTGATAGAACTTCTTCTTCCATAGATCCACAGTCTTCCTTAGCTCTTAAGAATTTTGTTACAGACTTGAATCTCATTGATATTTGGCGATTTCAAAATGAAGGTAGCAGAAATTATACATTTTTTTCCAATAGGCACAAGTCATTTTCTCGAATTGACTACATATTTCTAAGCCAATCTCTAGTCCACTTGGCCCAACCAGACATCTTGCCTATTCTGCTGTCTGATCATGCACCTGTGCTGTGTTCTATTCATCTAAAGGATATCCCTAAAAAGGCCACAAGGTGGCGCTTTAATGATTCCTTGTTATTAGATAAGAGATTTGAAACTCAGATTCATGAAAAACTGAATGAATTTCTTGAAGTAAATAAGGACCAATGTGATAACCCACAGATCCTATGGGAAACTGCCAAATGTTTTCTAAGGGGCTTTTGCATCTCTTTTTCATCCCATTTAAATAAAATTAGGAATAGAAGATTTGAAGAATTGGAGCTTAACATCAAAAACCTAGATCTAGAACAAATACAAAATCCAACTGATACTACAGCCAATACACTTGCTGCCTTGCGCTCTGAGTATAAAATGCTAAGTCTCAAAAAGGCAGAATTCACGCTACAACGTACTAGGCAAAGATACTATGCTGAAGGAGAGAGACCTAGCCACCTTCTAGCACTAAGGCTGAAGGAAAATGAATCAAAAGCGAATATATATGCTATCAGAGGCCCAAATGGTTTGACCCTCACAGACCCGATAGCTGTTAATGAGGTCTTCAAACATTTCTACTCAGATCTCTACTCCTCAGAAGTTTCTGAGGATCACATGCAGAGTGGGTCTTTCTTTGATGATCTTGATTTACCAAAACTTTCTCCTGAGGAAGCAGATCGATTACAATCACCGCTTACTCTGGACGAACTGAGTATTGCCATTAGGTCTCTTAACAAAGGTAAATCACCAGGACTGGATGGTTTACCTCCTGAACTTCTCCTTCTTATTTGGGATAAGGTTGGTCCTCTCCTCTTAACCCTATGAGCCCTAAGCTGTTTTAAGGGCATTTTCACTACCTCTAGTTAGAAGCATTTATCCTGGTCATTGTAAGTGCCATTCACACATGCTACATATTGTTTTTTTCAGCACAGTCTAGGCTATCCAGATCTGCCACAATATCATGTATAAATACTTGCATTGATTTGATTTAGATTTTTAAATAATAAAAAGTTGAAAAGCGTACTATACAAATTCTTACATTTTGATGTGTATCTCACCACAGCAAGCTCACATCTCGACAAAACTTACATGGTTATGTAGGCCTGACTGTCCTGAACACGGCAATATAAGAACCATGGTGGAGGTATACTTTGGGGCTGAGCAATTTACAGAAATATGTGGGGTGTGCCTTCCAGAAATTAATGGCAATTTTTATTTAGTGATGAAAAAATGACTTTTTGGCACTTTTTGCACTCCATATTTGTGACACTAGCTGATCTGACATGACTTGTTTGCGGTAGCACACATGACGTGCACAGATGATGATTCTCTATAATATTTGTTTTACTGCATTGCAATGAACAAAGTAAAGGCAAAAAGTGTTTATTTGTCAAACAAATTTGGATGCAATATGAGTCTTGAATTGGATACCATACAGGAGTGTGCTAGGATCTCAAAACCGTGTTATGAACGTGACTTGTCATAGAGAAACACATGATAACATTGGATTATGAACATAGGCTATTCCACACAAAAACACGAGGTAAGTGGAGCTAAATGAAGTTATTATTTTGCTGTCACTTCGTCTGTTTTATGGCCTAGAAGGTTGTATTTGGTATCTGTGGATAGCTCTAGCTCTCCTCTTTCATCTGACATGCGTGCCAAATCTTTTTGATCGCGATTTCACGAGGAAATCAAACGAGAGTAAAGGTAGCCAAAGCTATATGACATTATTATTTGTTTGTAACTTCGTCTGATTTTATCATACGAAATGATCGATGTATTTGGTATCAATGCAAAGCTCTGCTTCTCCTCTTTCATTTGATATGCGTGTTATGTCTGTGCGATGCGTGGTCCGCGAGTAATTCAAGCGAGAGTTCTGGATGCACCGGTGAACGCAGAGCAATATAGACTGTAAATATGATATACTTTGATTTAACTTCATCATTTTATTTTATTTTCATACTTGATCGTACAGACAAGTGTCTAGTATCGTTGGAAAGCCCCGGTTCTGCTCTTTCCTGCAATATAAGTTTCATTTCGCTGTGACTAATAATAGCGGAGCAATGTAACAAAGAAAATGTGTGCGTTTTTTGACGCACTTTGCGTCCGTCGGGCTCATAGGGTTAAATTCAATTAACTATGCCCTGGAGACTGGTCAGTTCCACAGAGATCAAAAGGTGGCCCTTATCTCATTGCTATTAAAAAAGGGAAAGGACCCACTTGATTGTGCTAGTTTTAGGCCCATCTCCTTGATTTGCTGTGATGTTAAAATCTTTGCCAAGGTGCTTGTACACAGACTAGAAGAATACGTAAGCAAGTTGATTAGCTTTGATCAGACAGGCTTTATTAGAGGGCGCACAGCATCAGACAATATACGTAGGCTCTTACACATTCTAAACTCAGCTGACTCCTCCCCTGACCCTATTGCTCTTTTTTCATTAGATGCTATGAAAGCCTTTGACAGGCTTGAATGGAACTATATGTGGGCTGTCCTAGATAAGTTTGGTTTTGGTCCCAAGTTTATTGATATGCTTAAAACTTTGTATAACTGCCCAACTGCATGTGTAATGACCGGTTCAAAAATATCATCCCCTATCAAATTAGAGAGAGGTACCCGTCAAGGGTGTCCCCTTTCCCCTATCCTTTTCTGTCTTTGTGTTGAGCCTTTAGCACAAATGGTTAGGCAGAGTAAACAGATTATACCTGTGAGATTGTATGACAAGGATCATCATATATCACTTTTTGCTGATGATATCCTCCTGTTTTTATCTAGGGTTGAATCCTCAGTCCCCCAAGTCCTACAGCTGTTTGATCATTTTAGACGTCTTTCAGGCTATAAGATAAATTGGGATAAGTCTGTTTTGATGCTCCTCAACAAAACATCACAGGTTGTTAATCTACCCCCATACATCCCTATCAAGAATTCTTTCATTTATTTAGGCATTCACATTCACCCAACAATTGCGCAAATTGTGAAGGAAAACTTTGTCAAGGTCATGAAAACTATCCAGTCTGATATCCAAAGATGGATTAGGTTACCAATGTCTCTGCAAGGAAGAGCGAACATAGTCAAAATGAACATACTACCCAGAGTTAACTTTTTATTTTTTATGATTCCTTTAGCCCCTCCTCCCAATTATTACAAGGATATTCATTCGGCGATCTCTCATTTTCTTTGGAGCGGTAAACGCCCAAGAATAAAGCTAACTACTGTACATTACAGCGTCCTAAACTACTTGGAGGCCTTGCCCTTCCAAACTTCCAGTTTTATCACTGGGCATTTCAAATTAGAGCTTTGCATGTTTGGATTGACCCAGAGTCTAAAGTACCTTGGAGATCTATTGAAGAAGCTATGGTGAAGCCTCATAGATTACAGGATCTGCTTTTTGCTGGGTTGGGTAGGGCCAACCAGAATTTAAGGCTGGGTTGTATAATTGCACACTCCTTGAATATCTGGAAACAAGCAGGGAAATGCATGAATATTCAACTCTTCACCAGTGCACAGGCACCCCTCTGGCACAACTTTAAACTTTTGACAGGTGGCAAGCCATTTAAAAATCCATTATGGTCCTCTCAAGGCATAAATGTGTTTAGTGATTTATATGATGATAATAGCCTGTGTTCATATCAGAATCTCCAAAACTCATTCCACTTACCTGCTTCGTCATATTTTGTCTTTCTTCAGTTACGCTCTGCACTCAGAGCATATGGGGTCCCGTGGGACCGACCACCGAGATCCCACCCTTTGTTTGAATGGGTTAAGCCTTCCAACTGCTTGAGAGGCAGAGTCTCTTTTATTTACAATGCCTTATTAAATAATTCTGCTAAATGTCTACCCATTGAAAAAATGTGGGATAGGGAGCTCTCTACATTTAATCAGCCCCTAGACTGGGAGATAATTTGGTTCAACTTATCCCAATGTTCCAAAAATGTAGCCCACCAACTGATTCACTACAAAAGTATACATAGATCATATGCGACCCCATACAGGAGATTTAAAATGAAACGGGCCCCTAACTCTATTTGTAATATTTGTAATGTCTTACCCGGCACATTTCTACATATGTTTTGGGAATGTCCCACAGTTGCCAAGCTATGGACATTTGTAGTGGAGGAACTGTCACAGTTACTTGATATCACTATCCCCAGGACACCACACATTTGTCTTTTGAATGATGACTCGGACCTTGACTATTCCATAATCCAAAAGAAAATGTTGATGGCAGGTTTCACGGCATCTAAGAAAGTTATTTTACAGTTATGGATCAACCCTTGTATACCATTTAAACGTTTTTGGATAAACTATTTTGATAGCATTGTAAATTTAGAATATCATACTGCCCGGTTGAACAAGGCTCAGGTGTCCACCCTGCAAAAATGGGAGGCATTAATATGCAGGGTCCAAGATCTCATGCCCCTTGTGCAATGAGTTGCCTTTATGTGTGATACATATTGCTGTTGAGTGTTTTTTTTTTTTGTTTTGTTTTTTTCTTTCTGTAAACTCTTTTACCATGTGTATGGTTTACTATCTAGCTCTCATGTAACCGTCTTGCCACCCCCCCCCCCCCCCCTTCCCCCCTTCCCCTGTTTATGAAACTCAATAAACAGTTGATAACAAAAAAAAAAAGAGAGTGCAAACCTCCGCCAAGTGAAAACATAACCGCCTCCTGGATCCAGACGGTGATACGAATCACTCCCAAAATGTAATAGTCAAACAAATGTAATCGATAAACAAACCCCGATGAAAACATAACCTCCTTGGCGGAGGTGATAACGCCACAGAACGTTGATATCATTATGACGTCATTAACACACCTCTTCCTTCACCTCCTCTTTCCCTCCCTCTCTCTACACTTCTGTACACTTTACTGTAAAGTTCTTGGATTCAAACTCGGACACAATAAAGTACTTCTGAACACTTTATATAGTTCTTTGCAAACAGTTACATCTTCCGTTCATATTGCCAACTCACTAACTAACACATGTGCTTCTTCTACTCCATTAACAACACAATCGAAACTAAAAGCGCCCCCTTCTGGACTGAATGAAACAATGACATGGAAATCCTAGAACATAACATATTATACAAATCATAAACATTACATTTACCATATCCCATTATTTCTGTGCAGGCAGGGAAATGGCCACCCCCTGTTCCACGGAGGCCCTCTAGGGGGCGCGGGGCGATGATGCGGGACCGCTCGCTGGACCTGCAGGACCGGCAGCGGCAGGAAGCCCGGCGACGCCTCCTGGCCGCCAAACGGGCCGCGTCATTCCGACAGAGCTCCGTCACGGAGCGCGGAGACAGCATCGAGATCTACATCCCCGAGGCCCAGACCAGGCTCTGACACACACACACACTCACACACAGACTCTCGAAGCAACATGCTCACCCTTCAACACTCACTTCCTGCAGCATGAGGAGGGATCAGTCGATGGTGCCGCTCCCCGTGTGGCTCCGTTAGTAATATTCTATTCAATATCGTACACCTCTTTGGTATCAGCCATCCAGCTCATCTAGTCATCTCTGACGTCAGTGATCACACGACCTCTCACATCAACCGCACGACCTCTGACATCACCCGTCATCACATGACCTTTATCTTATTATGACATCAGTCAGCATGTGACCAGCTATGTGTCACATGACCTCCGGCATCAGTCAGGAAATGAACTACAGTATAATCCATCGAATGGTAAACAACCTCCCGAGACACAACACAACACACGTCATGGTCCGACCACACGAGTGGCTTCATCCTTTTGATATCTCGCACACCAAATAGGTCATCCTTCAGCCTTTGGCCGTCCAGAACGTGGACGCACAGCGGTGCAAAAACACTCCTCAATACGTCGGAGTGAGGACTACTGAATCACAACCTACTGAATACACCTGAGTGACCCAGAGATGGAGCTCTGTGTGAGTGCAACACAGCGAACGCTGCTGAATACGAATGCACACTACCGAGTGAGTGCGAGGCTACACGCAGAGTATACGTGATGAACTCTCAGACGGGAAACTCTGCTGTTTTAACACCACCGAGTGTGAAATCGTAAACACTACTGAGAGAAACCCTACTGACTGTAAATGGTGCTGCTTTTTACTCTCCCGTTAAGCCCCGCCCTACACAGGCACTTCAGCCAATCACAGATGTCCATGTAGATGGGCTCCTCCCTCTCATTAGGAGGCAGGCTTTGGGATTGGATCACTTTAAGCAGGCTTCTTTAACAGATGTGGGGATTGGTTGTTTTTTTAAGTATAGAATTATTTAAACCTGCATACAGAGACTGCCGACAATTCCGGAGTCTCACCTTAGTCCTTTGTTACATCATGGCATTATGACATCACCAAATGCATCAACGATCGACTGATAAGGGTGATGTCACCAGTGTTACTATGGAGATCCCCTGCTGGTTACGTGTTAAGCTACTGGAGTGATGTCTGTTGGATAAAGTAAGAAAGGCCATTATTATAGAGTATATTATCAGTTAATATTTCAGTCTGGTTTCAGTTTTGAGTCGGCTGACAATGTCGTCCCCAGACGTTCATTATAAGCTCCCGAGGAATCTTCCAGCTGCTTCTGTTTTTACCTGTCTGTGTCTCATGAGTATAAACAATCCTACAAGTCCAAATGATGTAATACTTTACAAGGCAGCCTTAACTTTCCAAAGCAAAAAAAAAGTATATATATAAATATATATATAATCTATATATCTATATAACTTCATGAATGTATCTCCCTTATCCCGGCAAAAAAGGAAAGAAAAGACCTCAGAGTCCCCTGTGCCAGACCCCCCCCCCCCCTCCACCCCCTCTGTGTGCCCCCTCATAGAATCTGAGAGACCATTGTGTCCTCCATAGGAAGATCAGTGTGCCCACACACACACACACACACGCACGCACACACACACTTATGCATGCACACACACTCAGACACACACACACCCACACACACACACACACACACACACACACACACCACCTTCCCCATTGTGCTGATCCACACATGTGCCTGTAGATGGGGAAGCAGTGAGGTGCACCTGTGGAGGTTCCTTCCTGTTGAAGGTCCATCTTCCCTCTTCAAGGTAGTGGGTGTAGGGCTGGATCCAGAAGACGTGGTGTGTGTGTGTGAGTGTGTGTTGTGTGTGTGTGTGTGTGTGTGGTGTCACCGTACCTCAGTCAGTCAGCTTGAGCGGTGTGTGTGTGTGTGTGTGATGTATATGAGACTTATAAACATACGAGAAATACATAGTTTTAGAAGCATATAAGTGATGGGGGTGTTTCTGCGTTTGCATGCCTGTGTGAGTAACCATGTCATAGGTGCGTTACCATGGCATAGGTGCGTTACCATGGCGTAGGTGCGTTACCATGGCGTAGGTGCGTTACCATGGCGTAGGTGTGTTGCCATGGCGTAGGTGCGTCACCAGTGAGTCATGTGCTGTATTACGAGGGGAACTGATGACACAGCCTTCCAACCGAAGATAACTCAAGCACTGAAAGACATTGATGATTAATATTCACCCAGTAGATGCTGTGAGCAGCCTGCAGAGGGTGCTGATGTGCTGCTGTTGTGGACTCCAAGCCCCATACAGTTGATCTGGCCTACCTGACAGCTGTGCATTCACACCTAGATTAAGGTGACATGTTTACAACTTGAAGAGGAGGAGGAGGGGGGGGGGGGCATTCTGTTTCTGGTTTGACCTTAAGCAATAGTGTATCATATGAGTAGATGGAACACAAGTTACCTCATACATTTTATTGTTCGTGATCAGGACAGCTGGCCCTAAGAGTATTTGTGCAATCAATCTTTAGGGGGGAAACATACACTCTCTTTCCTATGCATTACGTGGAGGAGAGACTTACAGTTATGGATCAGTAACGGCCTGCATAGAGAGAACAGTTGAAGTGTAATCGAGGTGTGTGTGTGTGTGTGTGTAAAAGAGAGAGTGAGAGAGAGAGATTGAGAGATTCTGAGATGGTTTATCTGTTTTATGAAGATTCCTCCAGTTTGCTACTGAATGCTAAGTGAACAGCAACCCTGGGGTTTTCAACCTTGGGGGGTCTGACGGAATTGGGGGTGGGGTGGTGTGTGTGTGTGTGTGTGTGTGTGTGTGTGTGTTTGGGGGAGGGTAGGGGTTGAGTGAAAATGAACATGATGTTATGACAGGAGTAGAAAGGAACTAAAGCATGAAAAACGGCATTGAATCAGTGTGTTTTTTTTAATTGTTTTGGATTGATATCTATACAAGTTCTTATTGTATTAATTATATTATTTCATTGTGTCATTTATGTTACTTGGGAAAGTTTTCGTAGTGATACTTCAGTTAGGTGATGTGTGTGTGTGTGTGTGAGGGTGGGGGACATGTGCAATTTGTCCTAAAAGGTTGAAAATCCCAGTTGAAGAGTGTGAGCAGAATTAAAGGAGCATTCAAAAGATGTGCACTCTGTCTTCTGCAAACGCAGAATGTCGTGGCACACTTGAGTCACTTCATTGTGGTGTGCACACTCAGAGCAGGACTATGGCTCGTAAGGGCAACACACATGAAAGAGGTCACCAGGACGGGCATATAGCAGTATTACTAAACCGTAAGAATATTGTTTCAAAAGGACAATGACTGTGAATATGGGTGGGTAAGTCCTCACCACAGCCTCAACATAACATTACCTGTTAAACAATCTGCATTACAGAGTTACAGAGTAACGCCATCCGCATTGTGGCACACTATCCTTACATGGCTGTCATGGGATTTCTTTGGATTACAAATTCTATCCACCCATTGATAAAAGCAGTTCTATCTCCACACTAGCTAACAAAACAATCCAGGTTTGAAGATGGAATACACACAAACTCTCAACTGTCACATTGTCACCAGAGGATCCGCTGACTTACTGTGCTATTTGTGGCAGACAGAGATTAGCAGGGACACACAGAGACAGAATGCTCCTTTACTCTTCACACCAGAGGCTGTCACTGCCAACAGGGCTCATACAGAACCATGTCACTCCTGCATCACTATTATTATTATGATTATTATGATTATTATTATTATTATTATTATTATGATTATTACTGGTGATGCTATTGTTATTGATGTTGTTGTTGCTCTTCATCCCCTGCTCATGCACTGATCTTTTGAGACTTTCTTACTTTAGTTAGACCCCCTCAAGTATCCCATAATACTCCCCCACACCCCTTTTGGCTTCATGGCCCAGGAGATTTAAAGATGAGAGATACCTGTTCCTTTACTGATGAGCTTACTAGGGCTATTTTCCACCACATCTTTTTGTAAGGTCATTCTCTTTGAGGTGCCGATGGGCCGACATGCATGCTGGCCTGGACCGGCAGAAGAGGAGGACTTCAGCAGAATGGTGGACTGTTCCGGAACATTGGAATGGTGAATGGATCCACAGACTGTTCCGGAACATTGGACTGGTGAAAGGATACGCGGACTGTTCCGGAAGGTCAGGGGAACACCTCAACAGCACAGAGGGAAAGTGACCAATAAAACCAATTCAGCGAGCATCAATCCCATGGAGGAGGAAGAGGAGAGGGATGGAGAAGAGGAAGAGAGAGAGAGAGAGAGAAGGCCATTCTTTTGGTTAAGTTATGAATACATTCTAATAAAAGATCATTTTCATGTTTCATTTGCAGACTGACATTCTGTGTGCTTGTTTTCTTTCTACGATATAGAGGATAAGTAAATTAACTCAGAGTTGTAACGTCATAGGAAAACACCCAATCCCACTACCATGACACATTCCAGCATAACACACCCACCCCAGTGCCATGACACAGTCCAGCATAACACACCCACCCCACTACCATGACACAGGCCTTATCCCAGCAGAGTAAAGCCCCACAGCATGACACAGTCTAAAGGATCCCACAGCACAGAGCATAGCATCTAGTACCACATAGCCTTGCTCTACACAGCATTAAACATGCACATACGCACAGCATTAAACATGCACATACACACAGCATTAAACATGCACATACGCACAGCATTAAACATGCACATACGCACAGCATTAAACATGCACATACGCACAGCATTAAACATGCACATACACACAGCATTAAACATGCACATATATAGGCACAGCATTAAACATGCACATATATAGGCACAGCATTAAACATGCACATACGCACAGCATTAAACATGCACATACGCACAGCATTAAACACACAGCATTAAACATGCACATATATAGGCACAGCATTAAACAGCCCTGACGCATATACGCAGCACAGCATTCAACTGCTGCAGAAACTCACAGCAATAAACTGCCCCAACGTATATACGCACAGCATTCAACTGCCCTGACACACACACATGCACAGCATTAAACTGCCCTGATGGCACAACCGAGAGGAATAACAGAGCCCAACAGCGTGAGAAAGCAGAACTACACCACACTACAACCTCATAGCATGACACAGCAGAACTACTCACGGTATTGTACGACCTTATAGCATGACACAGCAGAACTACGCCACAGTATTGTACAACCTCATAGCAGGACACAGCTCTGGAGCAAAGCAGAACCTTCAGGCCCAACACAAGCTCGTAGCATAACACAACAACAAAGCAGACCTGCTGCGGCACACAACCCCTAAAACAACAGATCCGACAGATATTGGAATATTGGAAGATTACAGAACCCTGAAACATTTGAGAACGCCACGACAGAACATACAGTAGGGCTAGCGCGGGACAAAGCCACACAAACACACCTCACAGATAAAGCAGAACTCGGCCCTAAACCTCAGGCCAGTGGCTCCTACCAACACCACACACACACACACACACACACACACACACACACACACACACTGCAGGAGCCTTAAGGAAAATATATTTTCATTTATTTGCACGCATACAGTCGACCCACAGTACATTTCCAGGTCATTCCAAGCATGTTTCAGAACGAGTACATTCATAGGAAAAGCTACAATTCCATATCCAGTTTTAAACACATTTGAAGCAGCTGATCTGTGTGACTACCACTTGTAATACAGGACTGACATTCACGGTGGCATTCACGGTGGCGCTGTGGCACAACTGGTTACAGCACTCGTGCCATATACGGGCCACGTGCCCATGGGGGCCCGGGTTTGAGTCGGGTGCAGGTCATTTCCCGATCCTGCCCCATCACTCTCTCCCACTCACTTCCTGTCACTCACTTCCTGTCACTCACTCCAATGTCCTGTCACATTAACGGCCTAAACAGCCCCTCTCCCAATTACCTTGGTAAAAAAGAGGACTGGTATTCACAAACAAGATGTGCATACACAACATTTACAAGCAAACGATCAAAGATACAGTTAATACACAACAAGGAAACATCTATACAACTTGTGAGACAATAAGAAAACATTATTTTTACCTTTATTTTTTTTTTTTACAATTATTTCTAATTCTAATAAAATCCTACAGTGTGTTGGCTGCAAGGGATAGGGGATGAAGTTAGATAACAGTATTTCTAGTTAAAAATAATATTGTAGTAACAATTCAAGTTACAAAGAGTAACTTTATGGGGTTCACAAACAAAGAAATGCGTATTTCACAACATGAGAACAATTCAGTACCAGCATTAATTCCAAGGTTTATTTCTTTATCTCCAGTTGAACACCAATGTGATCATGAAAACTGGTGCAGGCCTAATTATTTCAACCCAAAATGTAATTACTGTAATATAATTAATTGGCTACTGCCATCATTCAAAATGGCGTCTCACATACTGTATGCTCACTTCCTGACACATTTCAACAAGCCAATTAAGTGCTTCATTACAGGTCAGAAATGGTGTAGTCCATTTGGATTGGCTGATCCTCTTAGCGTTGCCATGGAGGTATTATAGAGAAAGTGAACAAGTCCCGCCCCCTTTCATTTCAATGGGAATGCTAGGCTAGTGAAAAATGCCAAAATTGAAAGATTTTTTCAGGCTTCAACATGGCGTTTCAAGGGGCTTGTTTCCGGTGCCGTTTTACTTAGCCAATTAAGTGGCAGGTTACCGATTGACGTAAGGTACAGAAGGAGAGCTCGTGCCCACACTAAGCTCGTGCATGAGCTGAGAGTGGAACAGCCACCAATCAGCATGAGGAGAAATGGCACAGGACATGATGTATTTCTGGAAAATGGCGACGGGGAAGTGCCTTGCCCTTATTAGACATTCTCTGGCCTTGCTAATCGGCGAAGCTAATCAGTCAAATCCTGACCCCCTGGTTGAAGCTGCCAACTCCTGTGTCTGTGGCACGTGATTGGCTGTTTCTGTGGAGCTGTGGCAGTGAGCCCGTGGAATGCCATTTTTAAAGATTTTTGATGCTAACTAGCTGAAGCTAAACCTCTAAAGGTTGACCTCTCGGACACTAACTAGCTGAAGCTATTCCTCTAAAGGCTGACCTCCTTGGATGCTTACTAGCTGAAGTTAACCCCCTGGCTTACCAATTGGATGCTAACTAGCTGAAGCTAACACAACCAAGGCTGACCTCCTTGGTTTGAATCACACAGTAAAGTGTGTTACAGTCAGTCCCAGTCCTCAGCAGGTCAGATATCAATGCCCAACTGGATTACGCCACATAATAAATGTGCAGCTGGAGCATTCTGAGGGGATCCGTTAGGATCACATGGTGAAGGACGTGGCGTCTGTGGATCCGTCGACTGACTTGCGCATGGACAGACAAACCTCCGAAGTGAGGCGGGAAGAGGGGCGTCGTGCACGTATGTAGTCCTTCCCCACACACCACATGTCCCGTAGAACCTTCTGGAAGTGGTTACGGAAGCGTACGCCAACGAAGGCGTACAGGAAGGGGTTGAGGCAGCAGTGTAGATAGGCCAGAGTCTCAGTGATTTTGAGTCCCACCATGAAGGAGATCTCTGCAGTGCAGTCCCTCTGCTCACCCAGAGTGATGGTGTGTACCAGACGGGTGAGGTTAAAAGGCAGGTGGCAGAGAACAAACACCAGCACCACCGTCAGCACCACCCGCACCGCCTTGTGCCTCTGGAAGTTGCGCGCCTTGAGCAGTGTGAGGATGATGCAGGTGTAGCAGAAGGTCATCACCATCAGGGGCAGCAGGAACCCGATCGACATCTGCAGGCTTGGGATTAGGACCTTCATCTCTTCTGCTTTCTGAATGTTTTCAAAGTAAAGTATACACTCCACTGGCTCTGTGGAATTGTCAGATGGTTCACCGATCATGAATGTTTCAGGTTGGGGAATATCAGTTGTTGAGTACATGAATGTGGGCAGGGACAGGAGAAGCGCCATCACCCAGACGGTAAAGCAGATGGCATGGCTGTAGACAAGGGTGCGGGAGCGGAGGTATCTTGAGCTGCTAGCGCGGACAATAGCGAGGTAGCGGTCACCGCTAATGCAGGCCAGCAGAAGCACACCACTGTACAGGTTGAGACTGTAGGCGCCACTCAGGAACTTGCAGGCCCCATCCCCCATCACCCAGTTATGCTGCTCGTTGTAGATGATGAGGGGTAACACCACCACGAAGAGAACATCTGCCACCGCCACATTGAGGAGGTACACATCCGTCATGGACTTGGTCTTCTTGTAGAAGGCATACGTGACGATGACCAGTAGGTTGCCCAGCAACCCCAGCACAACAATGATGGAATGGACGTACAGGCTGAGGTGATGGTACACATTGTCGAAAACATCTAAGGGACACGGTGCACCATCTGGATCATAGTCAACTGTTGGTTCGCTGTTATAATAGTCCATGCCATAATCTTCAGTCGCATTGGCCATTTTCAGCAGTCACCCTACAAAGGAAATAAGATGTGACTTTGGCAATCAGGAACAAAATGGGTGCCCTCAAACATTTGCTTCTTCCAATCAAATAAATATTATATTTTATATCTTATATACCAATCCTTTTATCTAAGGATAACTTCCATCATATCAAAAAGGACACTAAAACATCAGCTGATGAACTCACAACACTTATGAGATCCACTGGCCTGAAATGCCCAATAGAGTTCTGTCAGGACATTAGAATGCCCAATAGAGTTCTGTCAACAGACTTAATACAGGCTGTCTTGTGGGTAACATTATTGTTAATCATCTGATGTATGCTGATGACCTGGTCTTGCTCTGTCCATATAGTTCTGGGCTGCAGCAGATGCTGAAGGTGTGCTCCCAGTATGGTCTTGATCATGACATCAAGTATAATGCTAAGAAAAGCCATATAATGATAGTCAGAAGTGCTGAAGACAGGAAATCAACTTTCCCGACCTTTCACTTGTCAGACAGCCCTCTTGTTGTGTGCGAGGAGGTCAAATACCTAGGTAATGTCATATCTGATGACTGGGCAGACGACAAAGACCTCTACAGGCAGCGCTGTAAAATCTATTCTCAGGCTAACATGCTTATAAGGAAGTTCTCTATGTGCTCTGACTCTGTGAAGTGCTCCCTATTCGGAACCTACATAACACCATTATATACTGCTCAATTGTGGTGTAGCTATAAGAAAAAAAGTATGCAGAGGCTTAAGGTAGCATACAATGATGCAATGAGGTTGCTACTCTGTGTTCCTAGGTGGCATAGTGCCAGCCAATTATTTGTGTCCACCAGAGTGCCTGCCTGTGAGGCACTCTTAAGGCAGTTGATGTTTAGCTTTATGTGCCGCCTGGACAAGTCAGAGAACCAAGTTATAGAAGCCTTAGTCAACCCTCTGAAAAGCTGCTATAGATTCACTTCTAGGCTAAGAAGGCATTGGTGCAATTGTTTGTATGTCCTATAGGATAATATGTGATTTCTTATGCATTTTGTATCCCCTTTTATACTATTTATTATGTTTGTGTACTGTGATATGGACCTGTGTCTGCAATAAAGCTTTATATATTATATGTCAGGAGTGACATTGGAATGCCCAATAGAGTTCTGTCAGGAAATTGGAATGCCCAATAGAGTTCTGTCAGGAAATTGGAATGCCCAATAGAGTTCTGTCAGGAAATTGGAATGCCCAATAGAGTTCTGTCAGGACATTTTGTCCATAATCTACAAATACCACGATGTCATGAAAAATATTTTTGTTAGAATAGTATAGATAGATCTAGTATACTTCATTTCACATTTTTCACAATTTTTCTGTGACTTTGTTTCTCAAGGTCACCGAGTACTGTCGGTATGAAACCCCCATGAAAAAAACCCGCCATAGAGGAGCCAGGCAGCTGCAGTGCTAGACCCCAGTAAGCTCCAGTGCTAGACCCCAGGCAGCTCCAGTGCTAGACCCCAGGCAGCTCCAGTGCTAGACCCCAGGCAGCTCCAGTGCTATAGACCCCAGGCAGCTCCAGTGCTAGACCCCAAGACTGTACCACTGTGGCTGCCTGGCTGCTCACCTGTTGGCGGCAGGGCCCTCTGACGACAGGAGATGTGTGGGCTCAGTTCACTGCACTGCTAATCTTGCAAAGGGAGGAAATGTGCACAGAAGCAGGTCAACAGCCAGGTCATCACACACTGCATGGAGAACCACAGAGAACCACAGAGAGCACATCCAGAGCACCAGGGGCACGGAACCGTGAACATCTAGGACAACAAGGCGCCGTTCTCCGCCCCTATCTAGGTCACCATGAGGTTTGCTCTCCTTTCTGCAGACAATACACACACACACACACACACACACACACACCACAGGGCCGAGACACTTGTGTGAGCTGACACACACACACATCGCAGGCCTGAGATCCGACTCTGAGCTGGCAGTCTCTTGAGAGGTGTTAGATAGGTGGGTATCACTGTAGTTTCCTGTACGGCAAATAACCACCTTTACTGCAAGTCAACATCAGAGGTGTGTGTCTGTGTGTGACATGTCAATGTCCTGTCGGTCCGTGTGCGTGTGATGCATGTTCTATAACTGTCTGTGCTTCTGCTTTACAAACAATAGACTGTTTATCAATTAGTGTCCTACTGTGAATAGAGCAGTGTATTTAAATGCCATTTCACTTCCGCAGACACACACAGGCACTTGCGCACGCGCACACTAAGAGCTAAGATGACGGGCCAGAGATAAAGGTAGCGGGAAGATACGTCAAGGCCAGAACTCCGACCTTCCGCTGAAGAGGAATTTAATACTCCAATAAATCACATGCAACCAGTGTTCAATTCTGCCCTGCCTGGCTGCTTCAGCTCTGGGTTGTAAGGTCTGTCTGCAGCAACTGGAACTCTAGGTAAACTAGGTGGTGAACACTTTGTTTTTCAGGGGTTTTTTTGTACCGACAGTACTTGGTGACCTTGAGGAATGGAGATCAATGTGAAAAATTTTAACTTTAAAGGATATCATGCAAACACTGAACGGCATATTAGCATGACCTTTAACCCCACACAATGGAGTACCAAGCTAGTCCCTGTAGACCACGAGTGCCCTACATAGTCAGCACACACAGCCTTTGTAGTGAGTGACAGAGCAGTCCCAGTGATTCCACTGACATCAATATAGTCATTTCAGTCCCATTCTGGTGCGGAGGAGTAGTCATGTAACTCATATCACTAGTGTGCTGGAGTCATTAGCACTTTTTGCAATATTTCATAAATCAGAGCATATTGCTGATTTGTTTTTAATGAATTTTGATTAGTGCAGTCCAGTGCTATCATTAATAAGTATAAATACTTTTTTGATCTCATGAGGGAAATTTGGTCTCCGCATTTATCCCAATTCGTGAATTAGTGAACACACACAGCACGTAGTGAATACACAGTGAGGTGAAGCACACACTAACCCAGAGCAGTGAGCTGCCTGCCCAACCAGCTGCTGTGGACTGGTCGAGGATCGAACCAGCAACCCTCCGGTAACAATCTCGAAGCCCTAACCAGTAGGCCACGGCTGTCCCACAATAATCACTGCAGTGACATCCAGTCATGACAGCAGCCATGCCACTGCTGTTTGTCCAGTAGTTATCTTAGACAATAGAGCCTTTCATCAGCGTCACAGTCAACAGAGGAGTGTGTTTAATGGCACATATCACTTACACACACTGCCATAGTCAACAGAGGAGTGTGTTTAATGGCACATATCACTTACACACACTGTCATAGTCAACAGAGGAGTGTATTTACGGGAATGGCACATATCACTTACACACACTGTAGTCAACAGAGGAGAGTATTTACGGGAATGCCACATATCACTTACACACACTGTCATAGTCAACAGAGGAGAGTATTTAATGGCACATATCACTTACACACACTGTAGTCAACAGAGGAGAGTATTTAATGGCACATATCACTTACACACACTGTCATAGTCAACAGAGGAGTGTATTTAATGGCACATATCACTTACACACACTGTCATAGTCAACAGAGGAGTGTATTTACGGGAATGCCACATATCACTTACACACACTGTCATAGTCAACAGAGGAGAGTATTTAATGGCACATATCACTTACACACACTGTCATAGTCAACAGAGGAGTGTATTTAATGGCACATATCACTTACACACACTGTTTCATTCAGCAGTCACATAGACGTGGGTCTGGTTTGATGGGTTCCCGTATTACGATGTCAGACAGTAGTTTTGTAGCGTTTAGATTTACAAAAGGTTCTCGTTAAGAGAGCACAGTGCCGGAGATAATATGGAAACCTTTTTATAAAGAAATTCTAAAGATTTTCTTTATTTAGATGTAAAGCTTTTTGAGTAAAATACAGAAATGTTTATGCTGTATAGCTACAGTATATATCTATTCTTGCATACTGTAAGTACCTTAGTAAGGTATGAAAGGCTACAACAGAGAAACTGCTCAGCAAATTCAAAAGTAAACTTGAACAAACAACCCAAATAAACGAGCAAACCAGAGACAATGTAAATCAAGAGTGACCATACTGCAGCTCCGACATGAGTGAGTTCTAAGAGTGCATTCATTAACTAGTCTAATAGTGGAACTATGTCAACTCTGATTTCTGAGTTCTCATCAGTACCGGGGTTCTAAGTGTTTGCCTAAGAATTAATGAATTTCAATTTGTTGACTCACCTGTGCACACACACAATCCAACAGAGAGACTTCCACTTGCGGATGATCACAGAGGTACTGGTGCGCAAAGAGCGAGTGACTGATGTTTGAAGAGGAAACACATCGAAGCCACACACACACACGCACACACGCACACACACACATACACACATACACACACACACATTCACACCTGTGCTAATGTGTTAACCTTATTGAAAATGAAAGATGGTAACAGTAGTTGAACTTTGCCAGTTGAAGACTGATGAAAGCACTCAAGAGCAGGAAAATGTCAAAGCAAAAGCAAAAGCATATGCGGACAGGTCCGATGGTCTGTCCAGAACTTCCTAAAAAAAAAAAAAGACTGGAAGGCTGGAAGGAGAAAGAGATGAGAGATATCCCACTGAACCCAGTCAGAGTCTGTTCATAAGAGAAACAAGTCATCTTGGATTACGCATCGTAAACATTTACAGGAAAGGATCACGATCCAGCTATGGCGTAAAGTCATCATGTGACAATAGTATGTAATGAATGAAGGAAGGAATGAGGAAGATGCACACACACTCAAACATGGAGGAAACACACATGCAATGTGACGCACAAACATGCACACACACACACCTCAAAGTGTGTGTAGGCCTTGAAAATTGAAGAAAAGAAGAACAAAGAGAATAGAGAACCACAAACTAGAGATGTGAAGATAGATATGGAGAAGCAGTTGCGGTGTATATTTAACTGAGCTTATTTACCCACGATCACACTAAAGCCAGGGCAATGCATGCTCATTTAATGAAGTCTGACTCAATGTGCTTTACATAAACAAAAACAAATAATAATAATAATAGATGGAATATAATAATTATAAAAGATAGAGTGCATAACAACTTTCGATTACTGGAACACAGCCAACAACCAGAGCATAGCATTAATTCATACAGGCCACACACACACACACACACACACACACACACACACACACACTAAAACCAGAGCATAGCATTAGTTCATACAGGCCACGAAGTCACACTACCCAGCTGATTACAGTCAGTAAAGTAAGTAAGTCAAATTGATTAATAAGGCACACATATAAAATGCAGTTTACACTGACCAAAATGCCGTACAAAGTGCAAATTAAAAGACAACACATAAATTCAAATATAAATCCTACACGGACAGGGAATGCCAGGGAGAAGAGATGGACAAGGACTGTCATGGAGAAGATGGAAGGCGCATCTAATTCCAATGGTGTGGTGCAGCTACCCCAAAAGCTCTGTCACCTGTTCCGATGATTCTGCCAAAGCCCAGCTCCCAAGCTCTACGGAGAGTTGCTAGACTGACCCTGACAGTAAAATAGATTTGCTGCCGCTAGGGGCGTCTAGCTTTCTAGGCTAGCACACCTGGCCAATAAAGCTCATTCTGAGATCAGCTGTTCTAAACGGCAAAACTGATATATTGCCAAATAACTAATCTCGTCACACAGATGTACTGATCACTTGCTTTCATGCTGGTGGAGATCATTCATGGCGCCTTATTTACTGTAAGCTTCCCTTAGCGTGCCTACTCCTGCCGCTTTCTCTGCTGGCCTTTTGCAACCCGCCTCCTCCCCATCTCCTCCTCATACATGTACATCTGACTTACTACAGTATGTCTAGTTGTTATCATTGAGGCCTGGCCTGTTCTGTCCCGTGTGTGTGAAGCATTATGCAAATAGTGATAAACTGTGTTGACAAACTGATCCTGAGGGAAGTTAACTTTGTGTTTTGTCACACTTCTGGTCAGGCTGCTGCACTAAAGGCAGCATGTGGTGGTGCAATGGAGGTGGCGTCACCACCATCATATAATATCCAACAATATATACAGTATATACAGTATATATATACAATATATTTTTTTCTTTATATAAGTATATATTTTTGGGCTTTTTATGCCTTTAATGACAGAGACTGTGGAGAGAGACAGGAAGTGAATGGGAGAGAGAGTAAGGGGTGGGATCTGGAAAGGACACCGGGGCGGGAATCGAACCTGGGTCGCCGGCGCACGGTGCAGGTGCAGGTGCCCCAGCCAGCCACGCCACAGCTGGGGCCAGATAGGCACTATATAGATTAAACATATTATCATTTAACCACATGGCACATTACAGAGACTCAAGAGTCATAATGGTATAAGATTTTCATTTATTTGAAAAGGACACGTTATTTACTGTAACATCATAGAGGCTTTGAAAAGAGTTGCAGACATGACACACAAACACACACAACAACAACAGTGGCACTCAGAGGTAAGGGGTCTGCGGTCAGGGGTTAAGGGTTAAAGGTTAAAGGTTAAAGGTTAAGGGGATCAGGAGACCTCTTCTAAATAATCTGCTCCTTCGCTCAGTTGTGATACGCTGACGTCCAATGTGCTGTCCACCTGCAGGAAAAGAGAGACAGAAGTTCAGTGGTGGTGAGGGACAGTGGTTCAGTGGTAGAGAGAGACAGTGGTAGTGAGGGACAATGGTAGAGAGGGACAGTGGTTCAGTGGTGGTGAGGGACAGTGGTGGTGAGGGACAGTGGTTTAATATGGGGTCATAGTTAATATAACTATGACCCCATCAAGCATCAAGGCCCCATAGGGACACATTACGCACGACAAACTTACAGAACACGGATATTGTGCACTTCAAAACGGGAAAAACAAAGTTCCTGAGATAGCATGAGGAAGCAACACATTCACAGACACGTGTGTGTATGTATTGGTCTACTCACACTAGGGCTGCACAAATATTGCAATATCTAATCGCAAAGGTGCAATTATTTAAGGGACACTTCACCGATTAGCATTAAAGGGATAATCCGGAGTGAAATGCACTTTAGATCAATTTTTCGGACTATTGGGAGTACATACGTTGAGTTGACACCAAAATCATGTCATTCGGATGTATTTTGAGAAAGTTCGCGCTCACCGTTTTTAGCCAAAACTCGTTAGCCTGGAAGTGACCGGGGCGTGTCCTTTCGCCGCTACAAAACGCTATTTTTATACCTCTTCTACTGTTCCAAACAACACTACACTTACGTGGTAGTGAGTAGAGGTTCCCTAAAGCCAAACCGAAGTATCAGCACGTCTTTATGTGGTCGGATAGAGAGTCCAGAATGAATTTAATCGAGTCCGTACCTTTCCGGAAATGTTAGTAAAGTGTTGTGAAAACGTTGCTAGCTGCAACAGCGACATTTCCGGAAAGGTACTGACTCGATTAAATTCATTCTGGACTCTCTATCCGACCACATAAAGACGTGGGGATACTTCGGTTTGGCTTTAGGGACCCTCTACTCACTACCACGTAAGTGTAGTGTTGTTTGGAACAGTAGAAGAGGTATAAAAATAGCGTTTTGTAGCGGCGAAATGACATGCCCGAGTCACCTCCAGGCTAACGAGTTTTGGCTAAAAACGGTGAGCTCGAACTTTCTCAAAATACATCCGAATGACATGATTTTGGTGTCAACTCAACGTATGTACTCCCAATAGTCCGAAAAATTGATCTAAAGTGCATTTCACTCCGGATTATCCCTTTAAGCTTTGTATCTTTAGAAAACCTGTCATGTTTTTGAATGGTCGTGCATCATTCCCTCAGTTTGCCTTGAGATGGGAGAAATACGGATTTCAATGAAACCCATGAATAGGACTTCCTGCTTTCAATGATGTAAAAGATTTGTACATCATTGAAAGCAGGAAGTCCAACATTGAAATCATTATTTCTCCCATCTCAAGGCAAACTGAGGGAATGATGCACGACCATTCAAAAACATGACTGGTTTTCTAAAGATACAAAGCTTAATGCTAATCGGTGAAGTGTCCCTTTAATGCAAAGTTTATTATTAATCTTAGTGATTTTAATGTTCATGTCATTCTCCTTGGCGACAGACAGCGAAGCTCACCAATGAGGAGTGCTGTGTTTCTAATGCACTAGGCATGCTAACCAATCAGAAAAAGGGACCTTTGGAATGGGGCAGAGCGGATGTGGGGTGGTAGACTGTTCCAGAGTGTTTGAGCACTGGCAGAGAAAGCCCTGTCCCCAAACGTTATTCCCATTAGCCTTTGCTTTTGCTGATCTGGATGGTTCAAATTGCACATACAGTATGACTTTGTTACGTTTGTATTTCTGTCTAATTTTCTCTGACTTTTTCAGTTGAAAGTTTCAACTAGCTTCAACTGTATTCACACACACACACACACACACACACACATTGATGCATGTGTGTATTCGCGCACACACAGACACATGGATGAGTGTGCATATTCACAGAAGGGGAAGTCAAAGCGGCACTAGCCTCTATATGGCTAGCTGATAAGATGAAGGTCAGAAGTGCATGTGTGCCTGATGTTTGCACATGTACACTCTTAGACTGATGTGTTGCAAACAACAGAAACTGTCTCGTCTCTATCTGGGCATAGACATGTGCTAAAAACAACAAGTTGTGTTATTTTCATCATATTCGTTTTAAGAGTGTACACATCTGCACAAACACATACAAACATTTGCACTCTGCATCGTACATAATCAATCCCACTAACACATCACATATGCGCACACACACACACACACACACACACGGTTACCTTCTCACTAAAGTCTGGCCCCTCGAGGGAACCTTCCTCAATCTCCTCTCCAATGCTGATCTCGCTGCGAGAGTTCTCTGAGCGATGGCTGCAGGGAACACAACATTAGAACCGTTTAGGAACATCATCAGAAGAGAACGCCCAGCAGAACCGACCACAGCAAATGAAAGACAAGTAAACTAGTGTCAGGTCAGAGCAAAACATAACAAATGGAGGAATATTAGATTAAAACAACAACAACAACAACAACCTCACTGCTAACCAGAGAGCACCCCAGAGCTACATGGCATTAGCCTCACTGCTAACCAGAGAGCACCCCAGAGCTACATGGCATTAGCCTCACTGCTAACCAGAGACCACCCCAGTGCTACATGGCATTAGCCTCACTGCTAACAGCTACATGGCATTAGCCTCACTGCTAACCAGAGAGCACCCCAGAGCTACATGGCATTAGCCTCACTGCTAACCAGAGAGCACCCCAGAGCTACATGGCATTAGCCTCACTGCTAACAGCTACATGGCATTAGCCTCACTGCTAACCAGAGAGCACCCCAGAGCTACATGGCATTAGCCTCACTGCTAACCAGAGAGCACCCCAGAGCTACATGGCATTAGCCTCACTGCTAACCAGAGACTACCCCAGAGCTACATGGCATTAGCCTCACTGCTAACAGCTACATGGCATTAGCCTCACTGCTAACCAGAGAGCACCCCAGAGCATACATAAGCACACGGAAAAGACCACACACAGGGAAGCACACATGCTTAGCACACAGACCACAAACAAAACAGCCAATAGTTATACAACGTTAAAGGAAATATCAGATGAGTGTGTATGCAAATGTCACAGGTGTAATAAAGCGCACACACACACACACACGCACACGCACATGCACACACACACACTCACACACTCACCTATTGAAGTCGTCATCATAGTTCACTTCCTCATCTGTGGGGGAAAGATAAACAGCATGTTTAACAAACAGGAATGTGTGAGCGTGAGAGAGAGAGAGAGAGAGTGTGTGTGTGTGTGTGTGTGTGTGTGTGTGTGTGTGTGTGTGTGTGTGTGTGTGTGTGTCTCACCGTTTCTGTCTTCATTCTTCTGTGAAGGTGCTCTTCCCTCAGACCCAGACCGATGCTTACTGGAGAGAGAGAGGGAGAGAGAGAGAGAGGGGGAGAGAAGGAGAGAGAGAGAGAGAAGGAGAGAGAGAGAGAGAGAGGGAGAGAGAGAGAGAGAGAGAGGGACAGAGAGAGAGAATTTCGAAGGTGAAAATTAATTCTGCAAAACAATTTGAATATAAATTCGACTTCAGAATATTCATTGGCAGCCCTCACACACAAACAATACTCGCCCTTTCTGACACACACACATACAATACTCACTCTTTCTGACACACACACATACAATACTCACTCTTTCTGACACACACGCACACATACAATACTCACTCTTTCTGACACACACACATACAATACTCACTCTTTCTGACACACACGCACACATACAATACTCACTCTTTCTGACACACACACACACAATACTCACTCTTTCTGACACACACGCACACATACAATACTCACTCTTTCTGACACACACGCACACATACAATACTCACTCTTTCTGACACACACACACATACAATACTCACTCTTTCTGACACACACACATACAATACTCACTCTTTCTGACACAAACACACACACACATACAATACTCACTCTTTCTGACACACACACACACACAAACACTACTCGCCCTTTCTGACACACACATACAATACTCACTCTTTCTGACACACACACACATACAATACTCACTCTTTCTGACACACACACACACACACACACACATACAATACTCACTCTTTCTGACACACACACACACACATACATACAATACTCACTCTTTCTGACACACACACACATACAACACTCACTCTTTCTGGCTGGTGCTTCTCTCAGACCCACTCCGGTCTACAGAGGAGAGTCGACTGCAGAGAGGAGAAAAGAGCAGAGAAGAGAAAAGAGAGGAGAGGAAAAAAGAGAGGAGAGGAGAATGCAGAGGAGAGGAGAAAAGAGAAGAGGAGAAAAGAGAGGAGGAGAAGATGCAGAGAAAAGAGGAGAAGAGAGGAGAGAAGAGAAGAAAGGAGGAGGAGGATGTCTTTTCATGTTTTTACATGTTTCACACTTATCAGATGTTAACATAAACAGAATTTGAGTGTTTTTCCCACGGTGTTAACAAAGTTTTACTATGTTGATATTTCATATATGAGCCACAGTTATGGAGTTCAATATAAACACGCTTTGTACAGTGTTGATATTTCATATGCATGTCATGGTCTAGCCATAGCCTTTTGGGGGATGGAGCGGTGTGCAGCATCCATCCCTGTCCCCCCAATATTGAAGACACAGTAAGGCCCCTGTGTGTGTGTGTGTGTGTGTGTGTGTGTGTGTGTGTGTGTGGTCCTCACGAGCCGTAGGTCTTCTGGGGTTTGGGCAGCGGGTCGTCAAAGAACGAGTCTCCTTCGTCCTCCTCCAGCTCCTCCTCCGCCAGCATGGCCCTACGCAGAGAGCCTCCTCCTCCTCCTCCTCCTCCTCCTCCTCCTCCGCTGCTGCTGTCGCCCGCTGCAGCTCCGCCCACATGACCTTTGACCTCGGAGATCTGCAAATCACACCACCATCCCAACCAACCAATCACAACACTGCAGACTTCAACTCAACCCATCATATTGCGCTCACCAGCATGAGCACTGACAGCATTTAGAGACACGGCACAGGCTAAATAGGATTGGGTGTGTGTGTGTGTGTGTGTGTACCTGTGTGTCTGACTCTTCAAGTGAAACTCCAGACTGGCCTTTAAATCTGGGAATCTAGAAGGAAATACAAAAACCACACACACACACACACACACACACACACACACACACACACACACACACACACACACACACACACACACACACACACACACACACACACACACACACACACACACACACACACACACACACACACACACACACACACACACACACACACACACACACACACACACACACACATCACATCTCCCTTGAAAAGATGTTCTAGCATCTGTACAGCATGACACACTGAATGACACCATAGAGGGAATGGAACCCATCAAAGATGGCATACGCACCTCTGACTCCTTCAAACCGACGGCAGAATAGAACAAAATACTGAATTTAAACATCAAAGCAAACTTCACAATTTACAGAAATGTTTGAATTCCACTTCCTGTAACTACACATTCAGATTCTGGGGAAATCCCCCGGTTACACACACACACACACACACACACACACACTGTAAATTATAAAGTAATTCCTAAGTATTGTACCGCACACCCACCTATGCACACGCACACGTACATGCACGCATGCAGGCACACACACACACACACACACACACACACACACACACACACACACACACACACTCACACACACGCACAAGGGCTGCAACCAACTTTTTTTTTTTTTTGGAGGCAAATAGTCTGGCAAATATTTTCTTGATTAGTTGTTGAATTGATAAAACAGCCAAAGAATATGTCCTCAAATGCTTGTTTAATCCACACACCGAAGGTATTTAGTTTAGCGTCATATAGTGAAAGGAAAGAAAATGACACTGAATAAATAAATACATAAATAAATAAATACTTCAGTTGAAGGAGGGAAAATCTGAGAATTTTAAGGTAGTTTCCCAAAATATGACAAATCATTTAACAATTATCAAAATAGTAATTAATTAATTCAATAGCTGACACCGAATAGATTAATCAATTCATTGTTGCAGCCCACAACAATGGGCACAAACACACAGAATGAAAGGCTATGAACACACACGTGTGCATATAATGTGTGTGTGTGTGTGTGTGTATATGTTGTTTTACCCGACTGTGTGGTTGGCTACTAATTCTGTCCTCGAGTCCTTGAACAGCTGCAGAGGGGGTATCCCCTACATCAGAGAGCACCTGGCAGCATTTCCAAACAGTACAGATTAGCATTGTGTGTGTGTGTGTGTGTGTGTGTGTGTGTGTGTGTGTGTATATATGTGAGTATACTGTATGTCTTCATATGCATGTATTTTTGCACATGTCTGTTTGTTTATGTGTTTGTCTATGTTTGTGTGTGTGTGTGTGTTAAGTGTGTGTGTGTTTGTTTAGGTGCATTATTGCACCTAGACACGGTGTGTATTATTGCATGTGTGGGCCTTGGGTATGTGTGTGTGTGTGTGTGTGTGTGTGTGTGTGTGTGTGTGTGTGTGTGTGTGTGTGTGTGTCTTACCCGGCTAAGTGGCTGGGTGCTGATGCGGTTCTCCACCCCACGTACAGCTGGGGCCGAGGTGTCACCAGCGTCAGACATCACCTAGCAAAGCCATCACAGGACAGCAGTTAGTGTGTGTGTGTGTGTGTGTGTGTGTGTGTGTGTGTGTGTGTGAGATGGTTTATGTGGATCTGTGATAAAAGTGAACAGGTGTGAGCAACCGCGCACACGTACATGTGTGTGTGTGTGTGTGAGTTTGTACACAAAGTGATTGTGACAGTATGCAAGTTCTGTCCTGTGTGAGACAGACCCTATTAAATGTTGAGACTGTGTCCCTGTGTGTGTGTGTGCGTGTGCTTATACATGTAGTTGTCGCATTGTAAGTGTGATAAGGGTGTGTGCTGGTATCTGTGAAGTGCGGACTGATCTGAATAAAACAAAACGATATCTTTTTAAATTGATAGTTGGGTCATTTGTGCACAGATCAGTAAAAATGAATGAAATATACAGTATATTATAAAAACATCATGAGTATTATTCAATATTATTAAATATTCAAAGATATCATTGGCTAACTGAGACGATCATGTGCTAAGACGCAGTGAGAGCTTCTCACGGGGGCTACCTGAAATAGCTACGTGCTAAGATGCCGATGGGCTGTGTGTGCAACAGGAGAATGGAGATGACGAGGGTGGAGGATTTGAAATAAAGAGACTCTGCTCTAACAACAGAATGGAGATAGCGACGGTGGAGGATTTGAAATAAAGAGACTCTGCTCTAACAACAGCAACACATTTGGGGAAGCTGTTAAAAAAGACAGCAGTGCTGGCTATGTTCTGTGCACTTCCTGCAGAGCTGTTTATAACAATGGCAACCACACAACAAGCACACCGATATGGCACTAACCACACTGTACTGCATGTGTGCATTTATGTATGCATGTATGTGTGTTTGCATGATAGGTGTGTGTCACTGCTTGTGTGTGTGTGTGTGTGTGATAGAGAGAGAGAGAGAGAAAGAGAGAGAGACAGAGAAAAGTGGAACTAACCACACTTCGACACTGCATGAAGAAACGCTTCAACATTCCCAGGAACTCCTGGAAGTCCACTGCTGAAAGAGAGAAAGAAAGAGAGAGAGAGAGAGAGAGAGAGAAAGAGAAAGAGAGTCACAGAGAGCGAAATGAGAGTGAGATAATCGTGCAGCATTCTCCCATTAAATATGCGTGCGTGTCTGTGTGTGTGAGTGTGTGTGTGTGTGTGTGTGTGTGTCTGTGCTCAACTTATTAGTACATTTATATATGGTCATCTGTCAGACATGCTGATCCCATGTTTCTCTAAATCACATGATCAAGGGCTTATCAAGGGGTGGAGGACATTACACATTGAGCTGCATTGAGGTGCATTGAGGTGCATAGCATAGAACATGCGTACTGCATAGAGAATGGGCATAGGACCAGACTACAGAAACAGTGTGTACTGTACAAACAGATTTGTAAATAGAATTCATTAAAGATGTCTGGAAGCTGCACACTTACCTGTTCTGTGAGTGAGTGTGTGTGAGAGAGAGAGAGAATGTGTGTGTGTGTGTGTGTGTGTTTGTGTGTGAACTCTTACCACTGCTTCCGTCTTTGTCTCTGGTAGATAACTCATCTTTGACGTAACACTCCAGCATGCTCCTACACACACACACACACACACACACACACACACACACGAGAAGCCAGGTCATGAGAGATCATATCAGTTTATTTGTGCATTTATGTGTGGCTTGGTCACTGACAACAGTTTTGGGGTGAGAGTGTGAGTGATTTCATCTTCATATGTATTAGTACGTGTGTGCGTGTGTGTGTGTGTGTGTGTGTGTGTTTACCGGCTGAAGGCTGGACATAAGTCTAGAAACACAGCAGTAACCGCCTCCGCCTTCACTCCAGTTTTGTCCTGAGAGCAAAGGACAACGTTAAACACGATTCTGGACACTACAGTATCAACATTAGAGGAGTATCATATTTCACACGATTCTGGACACTATCAACGTTAGAGGAGTATCAAATTACACGCGATTCTGGACACCATCAACATTCAAATAGAAATACATAACATACCTACAAACACATAAAAATCATACGTGTGAGTAAGACTCAAGACTACTGTTCATAATCAACATTCAATTCCATCTTATTCATCTACACATGGTCAATCTGACCCACAACGTCTCCCAGATCTAGCACTGGTGATGGTGACGACAAAGAGGAGACGACTCAGTTTTAACTCTAACATAACATGCATTAATGCCACGGAAGCTAAATGTTTACATTTACACAACCACTTGATGCAGCAAGGCTATTTTTAACAGCAGCTGGTGTTTTACTGGTGCATGTGCGTGTATGTGTGTGTTTGTGTGTGTGTGTGTGTGTGTACATGAGTGCATGTCACCTTGGAATGTGCATCAAACTTCCTTCGCGCCTCTGCAATCTGACGTGGAGACAGTTCCTATAGCAACGAGAGACATTACAATCGGCCTTAGTGATCTCCCATAACAACAAGACCCCTTAACAGCTCAACCTGTGACCTCGCAACATGAGCACGAGTGGTCTAGAACAGTCTAGAATACAGAACAAAAGCAACATGAGCATGAGTGTTCTAGAACAGTCTAGAATACAGAACAAGAGCAACATGAGCATGAGTGTTCTAGAACAGTCTAGAATACGGAACAAAAGCAACATGAGCATGAGTGTTCTAGAACAGTCTAGAATACAGAACAAGAGCAACATGAGCATTGGGGCAGCCGAGGCCTACTGATTAGGGCATCGAGCTTGTAAACGGAGGGTTGCTGGTTCGATCCCCGACCAGTCCACAGCTGAAGCGCCCATGAGCAAGGCACCCCCTTCACTGCTGCTACCGCTGTTGGGCAGGCAGCTCACTGCTCTGGGTTAGTGTGTGCTTCACCTCACTGTGTATTCACTGTGTGCTGTGTGTGTTCACTAATTCACAAAGTGGGATAAATGCAGAGACCAAATTTCTCATGAGTAGTCTAGAACAGTCTAGAATACAGAACAAGAGCAACATGAGCATGAATGGTCTAGATAGAACATGAAATAATACAAAACAAGAGCAACAACTCGCATCAGATTATTTATGGTTTCAGTTCCCTGCTTCCAATGCTGCGTCCTTCACCCCAAACGGATTCAATTGCAAGGCCCTTAACCCCAAGCTGCTCTGGGGACAATGCTATCCCATGTAATGTAGTTGAAATACAGTGCATAAGTCACTTTGGATAACAATGTCTGCTAAATGAATGAATGTGCTGTGTCTATTCAGGATAAATCATGGCAGCCATAAACCATATTGCCCATGTACAGACCCAGGGCTGTATGAGCAATAGAGCCTGTTCTGTTTCATTCAGTGCAGCAGGGCAAAGCAAGGGACATGTACTGTACTGTACGTGCCAGAAGTTTCGAGGTTGTTATAATATTTTGCTATTTTCAAATCTGAAACCCCCCCAACCCACACCAGCATTCAGGGACAGTGGCAGAGAGCTTTACACCTGCAGAACGCCAGTACGCCACCAGGAGAAGCAACTCATTCTTTTCTTTAACTATTACAACGAGTGCACTGGATTACGCATTAGGCACAGAGACTGCACTGTGATACAGTAGCATCCTGCAGTGGCCATCTGCACATACAGTAGCCTAGACTGCACTGTGATAGCATCCTGCAGTACAGTGTCCCTCTGCACATACAGTAGCATAGACTGCACTGTGATACAGTAGCATCCTGC
>NC_085005.1:31349806-31367306 GCF_963854185.1 Sardina pilchardus
ATGAGATGTCTCTTTATATTTACTTGTTACCGTTTCATCGTGGCTCTAGCTGAGAAACAGATAGTATGCGACACGCGTTGAACTTGGATCAAACATTCGCAACACAGCTGATCAACCGCCTGCTGTCGCTTTTGAATGAAGTTCCATATTGCAAGATTATGTAAAGGGACTCCTTGCACAGTGATCTGCAAGACGTTAATCAGAAGCACAAAACTTGCTGCCATTGCCAGTGATCATGTTTCAGCGGTCACTACATAGTGCATACTTGACCACATAACGTTGCCAGTGGTCATGTTTCAGCGGTCACTACATAGTGCATACTTGACCACATAACGTTGCCAGTGATCATGTTCCAGCGGTCACTACATAGTGCATACTTGACCACATAACGTTGCCAGTGATCATGTTTCAGCGGTCACTACGTAGTGCATACTTGACCACATAACGTTGCCAGTGATCATGTTTCAGCGGTCACTACATAGTGCATACTTGACCACATAACGTTGGGAAATCCTACTAAAGTCAATAGAGCGCTAAGCGATACTGTAAGTGAGCAAATTCTCTCCTACCTCCACCCTCACCACACACACCACATCAAGGGACCGTGACGTAACATAACACACATACAGATGTGTACTTACACACACCTAAACACACATACACTCTGAGATGAGCATGTGCCATAAGTCCCACACACACACACACACACACACACACACACACACACACACTAACACGAAATGTTAGCATAGAGCACCTCCATGTGAGCATATAGCACCTCCAGCCTCACCACACACACACACACACACACCACATCAAGGCACAATTACCAAAACACAGGACACATACAGGTGTGTGTGAATGGATGCACTCTCACTATCACTTTCACATGCATACAGTACACACACACACACACACACACACACACACACACACACACACTTAGGACAACAGACAGCTAGGAGGAGAACAGACAGCTTACTGTGTATTACATGAGGAGATACTTGCAGAATGTTACAAAGAAGTATACACATTACAAATCGCTTAGGATCGCTTACCCCACATTTAGCTTATTTGGATTGCCCTCTACCAAACTACCTGTGTGTGTGTGTGTGTGTGTGTGTGTGTGTGTGTGTGTGTGTGTGTGTGTGTGTGTGTGTGTGCATGGAGATCACCCCCTTCTCTCTCTCACTCACCATCTCTGGTGCTGAGGCATTTCTTAAGACACTCGTTCTCCAGAGGAGGCTTCTCCTGTGAGAGCACAAACAGCGTTAAACAGTAAACACAACAGGGATAAACAACATAAACAACAACAACAACAACAACAGCATATTAGTAACATCATTATTATCAAAAATGTGTGTGTGCGTGGGTGTGCATGTGTGTGAGCGTGTGTGTGTATGTGCATGCGCGTGTGTGTGTGTGTGTGGGGGGGGGGGGGGGGTACACATGTGTGTGAGAGTGTATGCATATGTGCATATGTGTGTGTGTGTGTGTGCGTGTGTGTGCTACCTGTTTTTCCTGCTCCTCTAAGGCCACAAACACTGCGGCCCTCAGCTCCGCCTGCATGGGACACATGATCACAGCAGTGTGCTTAATTCCATTGGGCCTTGTGGGGCCTCCGCTCATTAGCCGCACGCTAACGCCAGAGGCCTGTGTCTAACCTCACAGTGAAACAACGACACACTTAGCACCACAGCACACTAGCTACACTGTAGCCACCCTAAGTACTGAGATTACGGTGGAGCACACCGAGAAGTAGTAGCACTCTAATACACACACAGTACAGGTGGAGTTGGAATTGGCACTAGCTTTAGAGCACACTGATAATAATCTACTACACAGATCCTACTTTATACTGTCAATGCACAAAACTAGCTATGTACCCAGAGATGATGTTGCAGCCAGCAACACAGAAAGGTGGTCTCTCTTTTCTAAAGTGTTGCCAAGTGTTGTTGGATCAGGGCCCAGCTGAAGGCCCAGGCAAGTAGAAAGCATCTAAGAACAGTTTGGTCTTATTATGTCTAGATTTGAAACGGGCAACAGCTGGACTATCTTGATGGAGTCATCCTGGTGTTTGTTCCAGAGCTGAACGCACAGAAGCTAGGGCCTTTGGCCTCATCTGGCCCAAGCATGCACGGGGCGTGAAGGATATGGTAGCCGGAGGAGACTAGGCGACATAAGAGCACATAAGAGAAGGAGTGGAGGATGAAGCAGGGAAGAGGAAGAGGAGGAGGAGGAGATAACTGAGAAGAGGAGACATAAAGGCAGAGTGGGTAAAGTTAGCGGTGCATGTTTTGGAGTGTTTGCGAAAGTGTAAAACATGCAGTAGCCTACAGTGAAATATGGCTATGTGTACTACTGGAAGTTAAAAGGTGCTGGATTCAAACATTGGATGCAGACCTTATAAAAAGGTCCACTTAGGAAGTGTCAACTATGACACTAGTGCTCCTCTTCAGTAAGGTAGCGTTAACGTTAACTCTCCTGCCACCATAAACGTTTCCAGACGAAGGCAGCACTACTGTTTCTCTCGAAATGCTGTCAAGCCCAATGCACAGCTTATCGTTTTCCACAGTCAGGACATCCATGAAATAGGTTCGTGAGACGCTTTCCCGCAACTTTTACGGCGTTGGTGCCAAAGGTTACGTCGCTGCCATTGGCTGCAGCAAATGTGCATACCTAACGTTTACGGAACTTGTGTTAGCATGTTCGTAAAGTTACCGAGCAAGCTAATGTTTGCTTGTATCCGACTGGCGAAACATAGCCACAACATAGGTCAATTTATTCACCCCGTAATAACGTTACCTTGCAGTTACATGACAGTGAGAGATCCCAACGTCTTTCGAAAGAAGCGAACTACCTAACGTTAAATTACCACTTTCATGCTAAGAGTTAGCATATTAGTCACCTTCTACAATCGGCTAATATTTAGCCAAACAGGTTACAAACAAGGGATTCGTATGTAATTCATATGCCAAGAATAATACGGCTGACTGTAAACTGACAACATAAACTACGTAATTATACACATACCTTTGCATTAATCATACTAGCTATGCTAGTAACCTAACCTACTGTTGTAACGTTACAGGTTCAACAGAAACGTCAACATTAGTATAATATTAGCTCACTAGCATTAACGTTACCTTGATTTTGTTGAGAACGCCACTGTTTTCCAAATTCTGAATTAAAAGATCCCGCAATTCTGTATCCTCTTCGGTAGCAGACATGCTGAACTTGTTAAGAAAGTTCAGATAACGTTCGTTTTCCAGTGAGTATCTGTCTGTAAAGAAACATTGACAGCCCCGTGATGATGCTACCGGAAAGAAATCTATGGCCCTACAGGCGCCGCCATGATTATCTGCACATGCGTATTTGTTTACCTTCTCTGTTTCCAAGCACTGGCCCAGCAAAAGAGAGTTCATTCAGTTTGTCAGCTTTTGGGCAGTAGCCTATTAGTCGAATATATTATGGGGTGAATAGGGTAAACATTTTAACAAATAGATATCCCCACAAAAATTCCTCAGATGATTATTTACATTAAGGCAATACTAAATGAGGCATCATACACTTAAATGTATGCAATAGCCTAATTATCAAAAGTTTGGCCTGTACCTTATGGATAAATACAGAAAGAAACAGCCTAGGCTGAGCCTAACCAATATATTTTCTAGGACCTTACACCCTGTATATATGATTTAATATGTGCTGAGACAAGTCTCACCTTCTTCCACAACATTTGACAATGAATCTCTCTATAGTATTTGCATTGTAATGCATTGATTCTCAATGTACACCCATGTAGCTTTAGGTTAATGTAACCCAAAATTGTTAACATTAATTTTATATTCAGCATAGCCGGACCTACCACCAAAAGTTTGTTTGGTTGATTGAGGTGCACTTTAAGCCCCCCAAGCCCAAGGCTATATGCAAATTTGTGTAGGCTATATAGAATAGAATAGAATATATACTTTTTTGATCCCGTGAGGGAAATTCAGTTCTCTGCATTTAACCCAATTTAACCGAATTAGTGAACACACAGCACACAGTGAACACAGAGTGAGGTGAATCACACAACCCAGAGCAGTGAGCTGCCTGCCCAACCAGCGGCGCTCGGGGAGCAGTGAGGGGTTAGGTGCCTTGCTCAAGGGCACTCCAGCCGTGGTGGACTGGTCGGGGATCGAACCGGCAACAAGCCCGATGCGCTAACCAGTACACCACGGCTGCCCCACAATATTTCATTTGATAATGATTCATCTACATAGATGTATGAAGTATTTCAGAAAACTTGCAATATAAAAAAGTATTATCTTACAGTGAGTAATCATCTAAGGAATTTTTGTGGGAATATCAATTTGTTAAAATTTACCCCATTCACCCCATAATATATTCGTCCATAGACTTATAATGGGGCATAAAGAGGGTGATAACACACAAACAGCAGCTTATTGACCGGGTTGTCCACCCAGGTTGTGATCCTGGGGCACCCTAGATTTTATTTTTGTATGTCAACCTTTTACAGCAGCCCATGTCTGATTTCCCTAAAAAAGGGGGTTTTGCCCCCTGGGTATAAACCAGTTGAGAGATACCTTGGCCTAACAAAAGGGTTCTTTTGACATAAATTCATTAGTTCTTTTAAAGATTAATATCTTTTACTGTCTATGATTTATTTTCTGAGCTAGGTAGGTTAATGATGCGATAATCTGCCATCATTGGATTTTGCGGCACCTGTACTACTGCAATGACAGCAGGTTACTCCAAAAATCCAACTGACACGTGGGCACACTGACGCAACATCTGCCAGCATGTTATGTTTTATTCAAGTTTGTCTACGTGTGTGTGTGTGTGTGTGTGTGTATGTGTGTGTGTGTGTGTGTGTGTGTGTGTGTGTGTGTGTGTGTGTTTACTGTATATAATTTGCTATTAGTTGGTATGCACCACCTTGCACATCCTGACCTGTTACCTGCAGTACATAGTGCACTACCTCCCTCTTGTGGTAGAACTGGCAATAACACTAATATTATCTCCATAATAGCAGTGAGACACATCATATTGTGTTTATTATGACCGCCGCTAGCGTAGTGGTCATATCATGACAAAGTTTTTTTCTTCTTCTTCTTTTTTCCCGTCATCTACATCCTGAATCTTTAGATTAGATGTTATGAACTGCACCAAATTTTATGTGTATGATTATCCTGACATCCTCTGGGAGTATGCCAAGTTTTGTGGAATTTCATCCATGGGGGGCTATAAACTAAATGAATTTATATGTACATTTAGTGTCACCCAACGGCCTGCAGATGGTGCTATTGAACGAAGGGTTGCTCTGGTTGCTCGATGCTGTCTCACACACACACACACACACACACACACACACACACACACACACACAGGAAAACAAGCACACGTACACACAAGCACAGACACAGACACACAGACACACAGACACACACACACACACACACACACACGCACACACACACATAAATACACACACACACACAGACACATACCTACACACATAGTAGACAGGCAGGGATACGCATGTACACGCGCACAAACACACACACACACACTCACAAGTATACACACAGAGACACATAAAACACAAGTAAGCAAGCAAACACGCACGCACACGCACACGTACACACACGCGCACACACACACACACACACACACACACATAAATACACACACACACACAGACACATACCTACACACATAGTAGACAGGCAGGGATACGCATGTACACACGCACAAACACACACACACACACACACTCACAAGTATACACACAGAGACCCATAAAACACAAGTAAGCAAGCAAACATGCACGCACACGTACACACACGCGCACACACACACACACACACACACACACACACCATTATCCCCACCACACACACTCACAGCGAAAACTCACAGACAGCGAAGCACTTCTCAATGGGCGAGGTCATGATGCTGGTTTTCATAAGTAAGTGTTGTTGATGGCATCTGTTGCGCAAGGCTATGCATTCCTGAGTGCCTGAAGGAGGGTATCATTGCAGGTGCAGTGGCATGATAAGAGCCGGTGAATGAGAGTGGCGTAGTGGAGAACACGCGGATGGGGCAGAGTTCATGGCATGACGGGTATGTGTGTGTAGCCTGGTCCTAACCATCCCATAATACTGTGGAGGCAATCCTTGGCCGGAAGTACGTGGATGGCTCGCGAGGCTAATGTGTGTGTACTGTAGCTGCCAGTGGGCTCAGTGTCATGCTGTGAGTGAATGAAGCTCACTAGCACGTGACTGATATACAGTATACGTGGTTTTAGTGTCCCTAGTCGCCTCGCTGTCGCGTTCGAGTCGGCCAGCTCAGCGCAGGACTGCGTGCTTATCACCCCAGCGCTGTGGTGCTTACGTCTGGGCTCTGGGTGGAGCCACTCGTGCTGTAATGCTGTAATGCTGTCCTATCACCAGCAGGGCGGGGCGCTGGTTACTTAAGGATGAGTCTGATTTTTAAGAGTTTGTTGATTATCACTGCTACTAATAGGCCTATACTGTCCTATTGCCGGCAGGGCGGGCCACTGTTTATATGATGAGTTTGATTTCTAGGTGGGACGTTGGTTGCTAAAGGATGAGTCTGATTTCTAAGTAGATATGGTGATAAAGTATGACATGGCTATTTCTGATCATATACCCATATCTATGTCATTGAATGTTGATAATATCCCTGTGTTGGCTACTACTGTAGCAATGATGCAAACAATGTTAGTAAACCAAATTGGGTAAAACTCTCTGAGGAGGTAAAGCGCAAGTATTTCTCATCAACTGACAAGCTGTTGGGTTTGATTGAATTACCTAAAAATGCATTGCTGTGCCAGGACATGAACTGTAAGAACCCTAACCATGGTCTTGAATTATGTTCCTTGTATGAAAGCATTGTCAACAGCCTTATTACATCAAGTGCTTGTCTTACTACACAGAATAATAAAATACATAGTAATGCAAAACCTGGCTGGAATGAACATGTGGGTATGTTACATACTGCAGCCAGAGAAGCGTTTAAACTTTGGTCGGAATCAGGCAGGCCTAGACAAGGTCCACTGTTTGTGAATAAAAAGTCCACAAATGCCAAATTTAAATATGCTCTTCGCTTTATTAAAAAGAAGGAAAACACTATGAGAGCTGATGCACTCGCTAAAAAGCTGCAGAGTAATAATTGCTATGACTTCTGGAAGGAGGTCAAAGTGTTAAATAACTGTAAAACCTCCCTCCCCTCTGATATAGAGGGAGTGTCTGGTACTGAGAAAATAGCTGAGAAGTGGCGAGAACATTATCAAGAACTGTTTAACTGTATTAAGAATGAACCCTTTGTTGTAAATTACATTGAACCAAATGAGAATTTTGTAATTAGACCTGATGAAATTTTAGATGCAATCTCAATGCTAGATGATAACAAGGCGTGTGGCATGGACCATATCTATGCAGAACACTTGAAGTATGGGAGTCAGAAACTCTGTCCTTTATTATCAATGTGCTTTACTGGGCTCCTTATCCATGGAGTGCTACCTGATTCACTTCTCTCCATATTGCTCGTTCCAGTCCTAAAAGATAAAGCCGGGAAACTGAATAGCATTGACAACTACAGACCAATTGCACTTTCTAGTATTCCATCCAAAGTTTTGGAACGCGTCCTCATTACCAGGCTTGATACTTTTCTACTAACATCACATAATCAGTTTGGCTTTAAAAGGAAACATGGCACAGATATGTGTATATTTGCTTTAAAGGAAATGGTTGCAAAATATGTGGATCAGAATTCGACCGTATTTATGTGTTTTTTAGATGCCTCTAAGGCGTTTGATAGGGTCAACCATGGAAAATTATTTATTAAATTACTGCAGAGAGGGGTACCAAAGGTCATTATCAGGATGCTAGTATACTGGTACAGTCACCAGACAATGAGGGTCAAATGGGGCTGTGGAATATCCTCCCCATTCTATGTATCAAATGGTGTTCGTCAAGGGGGTTTATTATCCCCGGCTCTATTTAATGTATATATGAATGATCTGTCAATCCAACTGAGTCTGTGTACTACTGGCTGCCTCATTGGTAGCTCTCTCATTAACCATCTTGTGTATGCAGACGATTTGGCCATTGTTAGTCCATGCAGTGCTGGCTTGCAGCAACTACTTAAAGTATGCACACAATATGGCCTTGAGTATGACATTAAATTTAATGCGAAAAAGAGCAATGTCATTATAGTCAGAAGCAGAGAGGATAAAAAATTGACTTTCCCTGTTTTCTATCTGTGTAATAGCCCACTTGTGGTGTGTAAGGATGTAAAGTATCTGGGTCATATAATCTCAGATGATCTTAGTGATGATCAAGATATATATCGTCAACGCCGCAAATTATATGCCCAGGCTAACATGTTACTACGCAAGTTCAGTATGTGCTCTTCTAATGTCAAATGCTCTTTGTTTAAAGCCTTTTGTACACCTATGTATACTTCTCATCTATGGTGTAGATATAAGAAAAGCAGTCTGCAGAAGCTTAAAGTTGCCTATAATGACACTATGAGATTGCTGATGCAGCTACCTAGATGGTTTAGTGCCAGCTACTTGTTTGTACACTCCAATGTGCCAACCTGTGAGGCAGTCCTTAGGAATTTAATGTACAAATTCATGTGCCGCCTGGATCTCTCACACAATAGCATTATTGAAGCTCTAGTGAACCCAGCTAAGAGCTCCTTGAGGTACTCCTCTAAGCTTAGGAGGCATTGGAGAGAAAGCCTATATGTTTGATGGGTGGTTTTGTCTTGTTGTCTTGATGGTTTTGTTTGTCTTGTTTTATTGTTGTTGTTTTTTTGTTTTGTTTTTGTTTTTGTCTTTGTCTCTTTGTCTTCTTGTTTTTAAAATTATTTATTCTGTCTGTTTTTTTTATACTCTGCTATGGACATTGTACTAGTGTCTGTGATAAATAAAGAATTGAATAAGTGTTTGTTGATTATCACTGCTACTAATACAGTAGGTCTACTGTCCTATTGCCTACTGTGTGGGACGCTGGTTACATGATGAGTTTGATTTTGGGTGGAGCGTCTAATGCTTTATCAGTCTTATCTAATTGGCATGGCTTTTATATTGTCATTGCCATAGAAACATAACCACACAGGACTCCTGGATCTCTCTCTCTCTCTCTCTCTCTCTCTCTCTTGCAGCTGCTTTTGCTTCTCCCTCTTGTTCTCTTCACCTTTACCCTATTTTCCCGTTTCTCTCTTCCTTTCTCTCATTTCATTTCATTTCTCATTTCATCTCTCTATCCTTCTCCTTATTTTCCATTCTCTCTCTTCCCTGGTTCACCAAAAAGGTTGCTGCACTTTGCAAGAAAAACAAATTCTGCATTTAAGACAGGAGACAAGGTGGTGTATACTGTAAGACTGCCAAGTATGAACTTTGTTCTGCTATCAGAAAAGCTAAAGCTGATTATGCAGTGAAACTGGAGCATCAACTGGCCACCAACAACCCCAGATCAGGCTGGAAGAGTCTGAAGGAGATGACCAATTCCAATAAAGGGCCTACTTCACCACCTGATGAGGACCCTTAGCTTCCTGATAGACTCAATGCATTCTATGCCCAGTTACAGTAATCAGTCACCGGCAGTCTTCCCGTCTCCTCCCCCTCCCCCACTCCCCCCCCCCCCACTCCTCCCTTTGTCATTAGGAGACAGAGGTGTGCAACCTTTTTAAAAAGCCGAAGGTGAGGAAATTAAGCAGCAGGACCAGGTCAGCTCTCCCCAGTTGTTTTGAGACACTGTGCAGATCAATGGCACCTGTCCTGTCCTCACTGACATGTTCAACATGCTGCAGCAGTGTGTTGTGTTCCACAGTGCCAATGATGAGTCCCAGTGCCACCAGGAGGGGAAATGGGCTGCGGACTGGTGTACTACAGTACAAACAAGCTCCATCTTAACCTCTACGTGCTCCACATTTACGGACTGGTGTACTACAGTACAAACAAGCTCCATCTTAACCTCTACGTGCTCCACATTTACGGACTGGTGTACTACAGTACAAACAAGCTCCATCTTAACCTCTTCGTGCTCCACATTTACGGACTGGTGTACTGCAGACAAGCTCCATCTTAACCTCTTCCTGCTCCACATTTACGGACTGGTGTACTGCAGACAAGCTCCATCTTAACCTCTTCCTGCTCCACATTTACGGACTGGTGTACTGCAGACAAACTCCATCTTAACCTCTTCGTGCTCCACATTTTAGAACATTGTATGACATTACATACCACAGCTATGCAGATGACACTCATCTACCTTGCATTATCACCCAACGACTTTCCTGCTGACTAATTATGCCTGTGCATTGAAGAAGTGAATAGCTGGATGCAAAATAGTTTATTACAATTAAATAAGATAAAACTGAAATAGTTGTATTTGGGAGTAAAGATGGGAGACTGAGGCTCAGAGTCTACTTGGAGTCTAAACATCTTCAGACAAAAGCCCACGTAAAGAATCTCGGTGTTATCTTGGATGTGGATCTAGTTTTCGTGTAAAAACCATAACTAAAGCATCATTCTGGCACCTAAGAAATATAGTAAAGGTCGGAGATTTGATATCTAATCAGGATGTAGAGAGGCTCATGCATGCATTTGTCTCTTCCAGGCTTGACTACTCTGTAGCAATGCCCTTTTTACTGGCCCTCCCAAAAAGGTAATCCAGCGCAAACTTTATGGGCGCTGCCATCTTGAATATCGCCATTACTGCGTGCCTGCGAGTGTGACGAGTGGCACTTGCCTGTGCTGTTCAATGAAAGCATCCTGTCAGAGAATGTCTAACAAGAGATCCTGCTGTGTTACTTCCGTGTTTCGCTGGATTAGTGTATAGCTACTGTACAACTAATTCAAAATGCTGCTGCCAGAATTTTAACCAAAAAAAAAAGAGCACATCACACCAATTATCTTCCAGTAAAATTCAGAATGGATTCCTTTGGAAGTCCTTTTTATTTAATATTCAATGGCCTAAGACCAGAACACATTTCAGACTAGTCCTTGTACCTTTAATTCTACTGCATTGTTCACTGTTGTTTTTCTGTAGTTTTTAGTATTATTGTGTTTTGGAAAACTGTAACTAAATAATTTTTTCACTCTTAGTATTAATTTTAATATTAGTTTTAGTTACCCTACTATAGTAACCCCGAACATTTACGTCACATAACGCATACGTGACATAACATACATATACTGTACGTATAACGCATGTTAATGCATACGCATACGTTACGTCACATAATGCACTTCAACCTGTGGGTGGGTTTGTGTGTTTGTTGTTTGTCTGTTGCTAAAGAAAAGTATAGAAAATATACATTTCTGTCTCTGTCAGTGCTGTCCCCTACCACCCAGAACAGCTATAACCTGTCATTCATTAAAGTTATCATGCAATGCCTGCGTCATTAAAGGAGCCTGACCTCGGAAATGGGTTGTTGTGTGTGTGTGTGTGTGTGTGTGTGTGTGTGTGTGTGTGTGTGTGTGTGTGTGTGTGTGTGTGTGTGTGTGTGTGTGTGTGTGTGTGTGTGTGTGTGTGTGTGTGTGTGTGTGTGTGTGTGTGTGTGTGTGCATGGATAAAGGCTGATGTTCCTTCTCAGAAATCAAACCTTATCTTACACAGTTTGCACTGGGGTGGGGGCAGGGATAAAGATCGCACCATAAACAGTGTTTCCACTGGAGTGTGTGTGTTCATGCCTTTAATTATGTTAGTCCATATCACTGTTTACAGAGAAGCAATAGGAATCTCAGGGATATAATCTCTACTGGTCATCAGCACTTGTTTTCACACGATCCCACTGTGTTTTCTCTATAATAAGTAGATAGGTAGATAGATAGATAGATAGATAGATAGATAGATAGATACTTTATTGATCCCCAAGGGGAAATTCAAGAACAAGTAGCATTAACCTGCAGTCAAAACCACCATTTTAGGAACGTCATTGCACAGTGCTTTAAAGGCCTTTACCGTATGTTTATTCATATTTAGGAACAGAGTATATTTTTAGAATCTGTGTGCTATGACATTGCACCGTACAATGAGACCTTTATCTTTTATACGTTAAAGTTGGCCTAATACAACAAGACACTTCTACATTCTTCAAGGAGAACCCTCGGGTCCATTTTTGGATGAAGACAGAGAACAAAAGGCCATTTTGGGAAATCCCCGACCTACAAGGAAATGAATACCTCTGCTGTGTAAATCTTATACAAGGAAAGGAACCTATTGTGTTTGTGACCACATTTCTGTTTCAAAGGAATGAAAAAAGATGTACAGTATTCATTCATGTTATTCATTTGGAACTGACTTGAGAAAATCAGTGTATTGAGTGGTTCCAACAGTTAAGTCTCAGATAACCTCCATCTAAGACTTAAAGGAGAATGTTTCACATATCTCTGTGTCTCTGTTCCTATTTTTAAAATCATGCCAATCAGAGTTGGCACTGTCAAGTCAAGTCAAGTCAAGTTTATTTATATAGCACATTTCATACACAGAGGTCATTCAATGTGCTTTACATAAACAAAAACCAAACAGTAATAGCAGATAAAAGCCTAGATGAGCAAAGAGTAATAATAATAATAATAATAGTAATAATGATAAAAGAAAAAAGAAAAAAGAAAGCAGCTGATTGTAGCTGACTGTAGCTGATTGGCTTCTCTACATGTAGCTGGCTGTTACCAACAGTATTCGGTGACCTCGAGAAACAGGGATATATATGTCAAACATAAAACACAGTTTTAACTCTTTTTTTCATCCGTGTTGTATAATTTTATGTGAAAATTCAAACCTTAAAAGACCCTAAAGCATGAAGGTGTTATATAGTATAATGTATATATATTGGCAGGTTCTAAAAAATTCAAGTTTAATTTTTCAAATTTTATGAAAAATTCAATGTAAATGGTCAAATAAAGTGATTTGAATCTAATTCAGTGTTTAATTGCACCCCCCCCCCCCCCCCAAACACACACACACACCAAAACATTCATCATCATTCTTTTGTGCGTCTTTAAAATGAATGATCAAGACTTCCAGGAACATCCAGGAAATACAACCATTATGCTATATTTTCACACATACTGTACACACACACACACACACACACACACACACACACACACACACGCGCACACACGTGCAGCTTCCCTTTGTATGTCAGTGTGAAGTGCAGACGTCTATAGGCCTTGCAGGGCAAAGTCAAAGCGCCATAAAGGTGATGGTGGAAAGGCTTCCCTGTTGCCAAGCGCCTGGGCGTTGGTCACTCCACCTGAGCAACAGAGAGGACCGAGGGGGGATCACTCACTCGCTCGGCCGATGGACACGACTCCACCACGGCCAACACCCACAGCTTCACTCAGCCAAGGAACACGCCAGAAGATCAGGGAGTGTACTCGCACGAAGAAAACGGAGACACATCTCAGATCTGACCAGCAGTGCTCTGCGCCTGGGCGCGAGAATGAGAGCAGACTCGGAATCGTAGAATTCTTCTCCACTCAGACCTGTTCACATTGGATGCCTCAGAGTTGTTCTTTTCCTACTAGTTCATCGTCACGGCAACGCTCCCTTCTGGACTTCCACAGTAATCAGGAGCCGTCACTATGGTCCTCTTGACAAAGGTAAAGTCAGCATTTACTACCTACAGGCTTTCATGGCTGGAGATCAGAGTACAATAGCCTTTGCTAGAATGTACTGGAGCGTCTGACTGAAATGTAATTTGTTCAAGTGCCTGCTTTATGACTGGATACTGGTCATTCTGGAAGGGGGGTTAGGAGTAAGAGTAGCTCAGTTTGGGTCAGAGGGCTGGATTTTGAGTTGCCTTTGAGACAACTATGTTGAGCTGGAACTTGAGCTGATGTGGTTTGGATGATAGGTCTCTGTGAATCACTGTCCACATAGTCTCAACTTCACTGAGCTTGAGTTTGAGTTTATGTCCAAAGTGCCATACAGTGTGCTACCACTACATGTGGCTTGGGTGCATGTCGGATTCTTTGTGAATCACTGTTCCATAGCCTCAACTTTATTGAGCTTGAATTTGAGTTTATGTCCAAAGTGCAATACCTTGTATAACCACTGCATGTGGTTTGCCAGATTCTTCATGAGTCCCACCTTTTGTGGAGAACGAAACTGAACTATCTATGCGTCACCACAGGTTTCAGCGAACTGATTTGTTGCCAGTATTTATTGCTTGTGGGCTACTCCTTTTTTATTGCCCCGTGGATATATGTGGATCATGTATATTGCTTGTAGGCTACTCCTTTTATATTGCCCCGTGGATATATGTGGATCCGGTATATATATTGCTTGTACAGTAGGCTACTCCTTTTATATTGCCCCATGGCCGTGGATATAAATGGCATGAGTGTACTGTGTTGACCTCCAGAGTATGTACTGTATTGGGAGGTATAATGGTTATCTCAGTATCATATCTACGTATGTTGATATAGAAGCTAGCAAATATGTAAATTTGTCTTGATAAGACTCCTTGAAATGAGTCAAACAGTTATTAAATGCTATCATTTTATCTCAGTGTAGTGGTGTTTTTAGCAGTGGTACCAGTACCGTACCATATCTCAATATAGTGAGTGATCTTTTTAGCAGTGGTACCGGTACTGTACCGTATCTCAATATAGTGGTGTTTTTAGCAGTGGTACCAGTACCGTACCGTATCTCAATATAGTGAGTGGTCTTTTTTTATCAGTGGTACCGGTACCATACCGTATCTCAATTTAGTGGTGTTTTTAGCAGTGGTACCAGTACCGTACCGTATCTCAATATAGTGAGTGGTCTTTTTTTATCAGTGGTACCGGTACCGTACCGTATCTCAATTTAGTGGTGTTTTTAGCAGAGGTACCAGTACCGTATCTCAATATAGTGAGTGGTCTTTTTTTATCAGTGGTACCGGTACCGTACCGTATCTCAATTTAGTGGTGTTTTTAGCAGTGGTACCAGTACCGTACCGTATCTCAATATAGTGAGTGGTCTTTTTTTATCAGTGGTACCGGTACCGTACCGTATCTCAATTTAGTGGTGTTTTTAGCAGTGGTACCAGTACCATACCGTATCTCAATATAGTGAGTGGTCTTTTTTTATCAGTGGTACCGGTACCGTACCGTATCTCAATTTAGTGGTGTTTTTAGCAGTGGTACCAGTACCGTACCGTATCTCAATATAGTGAGTGGTCTTTTTTTATCAGTGGTACCGGTACCGTACCGTATCTCAATTTAGTGGTGTTTTTAGCAGTGGTACCAGTACCGTATCTCAATATAGTGAGTGGTCTTTTTTTATCAGTGGTACCGGTACCGTACCGTATCTCAATTTAGTGGTGTTTTTAGCAGTGGTACCAGTGCCGTACCGTATCTCAATATAGTGAGTGGTCTTTTTTTATCAGTGGTACCGGTACCGTACCGTATCTCAATTTAGTGGTGTTTTTAGCAGTGGTACCAGTACCGTACCGTATCTCAATATAGTGAGTGGTCTTTTTTTAGCAGTGGTACCGGTACCATACCGTATCTCAATTTAGTGGTGTTTTTAGCAGTGGTACCAGTACCGTACCGTATCTCAATATAGTGAGTGGTTTTTTTGGCAGTGAGGAGAGAATTAGCACTGACATCTCGTATCATAAACAGGCTCAGTGGCCATGGGAACCGGGTCCGAGTTCGACCTGAGGTCATTTCCTGGACACACTACCTGGTCCCACTCTTGTGTCTGGTGTGTCAGGTGTGACTGTGGTGTGTGTGGTGTGACTGTGTGACGATGTTAGATGAGATTAGATTAGATTCAACTTTATTGCCATTGTCATTAAAGGGTTTACCTATCAGGTGTGATATGTGACAGATTTAAAGGGTTTACCTGGCTGAGCTCCAGCAGGTGAGAAGCTCTCGGGTCTGGTAGAAGGACCAGGCTTCTTAGCAGAATTTTCTTTAGTGTTCTAGGGAGATTAGACGAGACGAGAAGACGAGAATATAAATGTTCTATAGGGAGATTAGGCGTTCTGAACCCTAATATTACATGCACATTACGCATAACACACTTTCATTACTCTCTTTCTAAGTGTTCTAGGGAGATTAGGCGTTCTGAACCCTAACATTACATGCACATTACGCATTACACACTTTTATTACTCTCTCTTAGCTTTTGTACAGAACAGTGTCCAAAACTCAGGTGTAAACCAAACCACGACTTCTGTGTACAAATACAACCCTCATCCATACAGCACAGACACTAACTATACTCACTGTACAGACATAGCCTACAGCACAGACACTATGTGCTAACTATACTCACTGTACAGACACACAGCACAGACTCTATGTGATAACTATACTCACTGTACAGACATACAGCACAGACTATGTGCTAACTATACTCACTGTACAGACACACAGCACAGACACTATGTGCTAACTACACTATACTCACTGTACAGACATACAGCACAGACTCTATGTGCTAACTATACTCACTGTACAGACATACAGCACAGACTATGTGCTAGCTATACTCACTGTACAGACACACAGCACAGACACTATGTGCTAACTATACTCACTGTACAGACACAGCACAGAGTCTATGTGCTAACTATACTCACTGTACAGACATAGCCTACAGCACAGACACTGCTAACTATACTCACTGTACAGACATAGCCTACAGCACAGACTCTGTGCTAGCTATACTCACTGTACAGACATACAGCACAGACACTATGTGCTAACTATACTCACTGTACAGACACAGCACAGAGTCTATGTGCTAACTATACTCACTGTACAGACATACAGCACAGACACTATGTGCTAACTACAGTATACTCACTGTACAGACACAGCACAGACTCTGTGCTAACTCTACTCACAGGCTGTAGTGGGCTGCAGGGCACAGTCATTGTAGAAGAAGCCCAATGGGGGCGCAAACAGCTACGGTGGTCGTACCACATTTGGGGTCCAAGTGCCCGCGGGAACCCCGAGTCGGAATCTGACCCGCGGTGACTTCCTGATCCTCCAGTTATCCCTCACTGTCCTCTCTGAATAAAGGAAACAAAGTTGAAATACATGTAGAATAAATACATTAATATTGTACACAACAATGTATGAGCAATTGAAAAGACACATAGAATGTGTGCAGTGACAGTGTGTTTGCATGTATCTGCGTCCAAAGGATACATTTAATACAGTCGTGCCAGTTCTTAAGGGCAATTGTGTCGATATTGACCGTGTGTGTGTGTGTGTGTGTGTGTGTGTGTGTGTGTGTGTGTGTGTGTGTGTGTGTGTGTGTGTGTGTGTGTGTGTGTGTGTGTGTGTGTTTCAGGGGGACAATGTCTGGTTGGACTCTGATATCGGAGTGGCTGTTGGAGCTCGGGTGAAGAAGGTTGACACTCACAGCTACATAGTTGTGGACGACACAGGCAAAGTAAGAGATGCTGCCATCACACGCATGCAAGCACACACACATGCACACACACA
>NC_085005.1:31372306-31389806 GCF_963854185.1 Sardina pilchardus
AGATTAGATGATGCTACACTATAGAGAACACACCAAACACCAGATTACTGTCAGATTAGATGATGCTACACAATAGAGAACACACCCAGAATACCAGATTAAGATTAGATGATGCTACACAATAGAGAACACACCAAACACCAGATTACTGTAAGATTAGATGATGCTACACAATAGAGAACACACCAAACACCGGATTACTGTAAGATTAGATGATGCTACACAATAGAGAACACACCAAACACCAGATTAAGATTAGATGATGCTACACAATAGAGAACTCACCAAACACCAGATTACTGTAAGATTAGATGATGCTACACAATAGAGAACACACTAAACACCAGATTACTGTAAGATTAGATGATGCTGCACAATAGAGAACACACCAAACACCAGATTAAGATTAGATGATGCTACACAATAGAGAACTCACCAAACACCAGATTACTGTAAGATTAGATGATGCTACACAATAGAGAACACACCAAACACCAGATTAAGATTAGATGATGCTACACAATAGAGAACACACCAAACACCAGATTAAGATTAGATGATGCTACACAATGGAGAGAACACATCAAACATAACACTCTTAACCGTGTGTGTGTGTGTGTGTGTGTGTGTGTGTGTGTGTTGTAGAGCGGTTGTATCAGCTGTGAGGGCAGAGATGACGCTTCTGACTACACACGCATCCGCTCCGCACTGAAGATCCTCACCTTTGGGGACCGAGAGTGCTGGGACATCTTTAAAATGCTCGCCGCTATCCTTCACATGGGCAACATAGACTTCCAAGGTACAGTAAGTGTGTGTGTGTGTGTGTGTGTGTGTGTGTGTGTGTGTGTGTGTGTGTGTGTGTGTGTGTGTGTGTGTGTGTGTGTGTGTGTGTGTGTGTGTGTGTGTGTGTGTGTGTGTGTGTGTGTGTGTGTGTGTGTGTGTGTGTGCATGAGAAAGAGAGTTTCTGGTGAGACTGATGAGTGTGTGGTCTAACTGTTTTGGGAAGAGAAACATGGGAAATAGACTTGCTGGTTTTAACTCTGATAATAATCTTGCTGATAGTTTAAATAGATTTTCTTTGAGATTTGATAAGCATCATTTCACTGAACAGGTTGACAATTTGAGACATTAGACTAAGTTATCCCCTATAATAATACTGATATTAACATTGGGTTTGCAGTCAGGTTACTCAAGCAGACTCCTAGTAGGATGAGCCCAGATCAGAACTGTGGAAAGGTGCTTAACCCTCATGTTGTCCTCAAATCTTACCGACGTTCGTTGTCCTTGGGGTCAATTTGACCCCAGCTAACAAAACTCTCAAAAAATGATTGAAATCATTTTTTTTACCTAGTTTTTTTTGTGGTAGGTACTTAACAAGAGTGTAATAACCACCATCAAAAGCCCTAAAAAACAATCCCACCCCCCCACACCCCTTTATGAACCCTGGAACCCTGGCTGGCAATATGGCCAATCCAGTGTCAACAGCCCAAAGGCTGAGTTTTTGGACTTTTTCAGACCTGCCAAAATAACTTATATGTAATATGTACTTGTTTATGTAATAATGATAATAAGTACATGTTCTCATACTATTACAGTAATAATATTCATATTGTGTCAAATATTCATTTACCTCATGTTTCATAAAAATGGGGTCAAATTGATATGGAAGCCCATTTCCGCCAGGGAGATAAAAAAAAAATTGAGATAAAAAGTCGAAATTTTGAGATAAAAAGTCAAAATTTTGAGATATAAAAGTCGAAATTTTGAGATAAAAAGTCAACATTTTGAGATAAAAAAGTCAACATTTTGAGAAATAAAAGTCGAAATTTTGAGATAAAAAGTATAAAACCACCAATGGTTAAGGCACCTACAGATCCTTGAACATGGAGTGGCATCGTTACGTTACGTATTATTTCAAACGAATGTACACAAATGATGAAATTATGGCAGTATTAGCTAAGGAGCATGGTGTGGTGCTGAGCCGGCGGACTTTAGAAAGATTTTTGAGAAAGAACAAATTGTGGCTCAGAAAGAACAAGACAGACCCAACAGAGGTAGCAGCTTTCATTGAAGCGCAGTTACAGACTTCTGGCCAGTGCCATACATTAGGCTACCTTAAGCCGCCATCTGGGTCTTCCGTTCCCTCCAAGCGTGACAGATGTAAATGGGCTTCCATACAGATGCGCAGTTCCTTTGTCATAATTTTGACTTTGTATCTCAAAATTTTGACTTTTTAATCTCAAAATTTCGACTTTTATATCTCAACATTTTGACTTTTTATCTCGAAATTTTGACTTTTTATCTCAAAATTTTGACTTTTTATCTCAAAATTTCGACTTTTATATCTCGAAATTTTGACTTTATATCTCGAAATTTTGACATTCTATCTCAATTCTTTTTTTTATCTCCCTGGCGGAAATGGGCTTCCATAAATTGACCCCAAGAACACCAACGTAACTATTTTTTTTACAGGACATTGGAAACATATTTTTGTGCAAATTTCATGTTTACTCTGTTGTACCCTTCAAATGAGGAAAAGCCATGAAACTTGAAGCAAAACAAAAAAAGTGAACCATATATTTTATGATGTTAAACATTGTTTGGGGTCAAATTGACCCCAAGGACAAGATGAGGGTTAAGATAGCCTTCACACTGGTTCCGTTTAACTGGACCGTACCGAGTGTGATGACTCCCTCCTAGTCTTGACCCAGCTGCTCTACGTTCACATTACGGTTCTGTTGCGGACCCGGAACCAGAGTTCGGACTGCATTCACATTAGCAACAATAACTGAACCATGTGTCCAAACAAACTTGGGTCTGGACTGGAACAGAGAAACACTCCATTGTTGTCCCTGTTGCAAAGTGCTCCAATCTCAAAGCCCTGAATGATTTTAGACCTGTAGTCCCCACTTTTCTAGTCATGAAGTTGTTTAGACCTAGTCCCCACTTCTCTAGTCATGAAGGTGTTTAGACCTGTAGTCCCCACTTCTCTAGTCATGAAGGTGTTTGAGACCTGTAGCCCCCACTAGTCATGAAGGTGTTTGAGAAGGTGATGAAGCAGGTGATTCAGGCACAGGTGAAGGTGCAGAGGTCCGTAGACCCCGTGCACAGAGCCATAGATAGAGAGAGTTGCGACACTCTTTGAAGTCGCCGCCGCGCCGTCACGTGGTTCATGTACGCTACAACAGTTCTAACCAGCCCTGGCGCTGCCATGTTATTTCTATGGGATAGACAGCAATGATCACGAGAAACATCGAAACATTCCAAACACGAGTTCAATTTGAAGTGCTATAACGTTGGTTAGCATGTTTACATTAGTGCCCATGACATATCGCAAGTTTGCTCTGCAAACATCGTTCTGAAATAGTCTATTCTGTGGTAGCTGACACTGCCATTTAGCCTACCTCTCGGCATCAGCTCCATTCCTGGTTCCGTGATTTGCCTGTTTGTCGTCATGCATAATAAACTTACATTGTTGAAATGTATGTATTTTGTATCCAATGTTACCGTGGGTATTTGAGATGTTCAGTGATCCTCTCCAGTTATTTTGATGAGATGAAGGTGGCCACCCTAACTATATAGGCCTACACACCCACAGCCTTCACAATTTTAGGAGTAAGCCATGAACATCTATAATATATGGCAACCAGTAACAGGTTATACGTTAAAAGTTAGATCAATGCAGTCAATTTGTTTATTTTAAGGAATAGCCTAAATATGGCCACCACACAGCCTTAGTAATATTTTCAGATTAAGCCATAAACATATGTAAATACATTAACAAAGAACGATAAATAACAGCCAAAATGTTAAAAGAGTGTATGTTAAAGTTAAGTTTGTTCAACAGTTCGTTCAGGACACCCACTGTTTCGATAACATTGTAACTCAATACGCAATCATCTGTTTCAAGAAAGCACTTAGAACAGCATAAAAAGGATGACTGATACATTTTGAGTTTTCAATTTGTTTATTACATTTTCAATGTGTGGAACTAGTAGGCTATGTTTTAACAACATCAAGAACAGGAATACACACAGAAAAGGCTTAAGGGAGATATGGTGAGACTGCAATATAAAAAGGAGGGTTAACACCCATTTATATTTTCAAAGACATTCTGAAAAACATTTCAGATTCCCAAATCTGAACAACCGTACCGTGTGTACAACTAAGACATTAATGTGCAAAGGATGCTGGACATGCACACCTACAGTACAAGAAGGTTAACTGTGGAAGATGTAGCACATTTGGCTGGAGGTGTGACAGGAGGTGTTGGAGATGCTGAGGTTGGACGGGTCCCTTCGTTTGGACCTAAACCATAAAAAATGACCTTCTCTGATAATTTCAGTCAATACTACACACCCGTCTTGTCCTCTGCATCCTTGGTCCTAGGCAAGAATAGGCACAGTGGAAAATGGAGAGAGCAGGTAAAAGTCAGTGTATACTTGGTACAATACATTCACAGATGCCACATCAAGGTATTAGCATAAACAAAAGCAAAAGGCCAGCAAGAGTTTTACATACACGGCTGACCCCTTCAAGGTTGGTTGGGGGTGCCACACCTTATAACTTTTATAACACCAATGATTCCCAACAATATCTTTCATGGCTATTTTGAGAATAAAAAGCTGACAGGCTATAAGAAATCACTGCACTTTAGCCATTGCATTCATCAACACAAGGAGACTTTTCTTATTGTAATAAGAACAATACTGAGGGTAATCAGTAACTGACTTTGTGAGGAATGCCAGCATGCTGTACAGACAACAATTGGGATTGATTACAGTATACCCACTACAGCTAACTAGACTAGGCTACATCATTGCAAACATTGTTCTTATTCTATGGATGGACCTAATTCTGCCCTTAGAGCATCATTAACCTACACTTTTCAGTTATCCATACAAGGTAAAAAAAAAAAAAAAAAAAAAATATTATAGCCTACTTACAAGGACCACTTAATTGAAGACAATGTCTTGTCACATCACTTTCAGCATCTGCAAGATAGTCATTGCAATCAAAATTATTCCATCAAAAACATCGACCTGCTATGGTGATATAGACCTCAGAAATGTACATTCAATGTAGTATTGACTGCAACCTGACATCCAACAGCAGTTGAGACAAAAATAAGTACTGCACTGTACACGCGCCCCTATCCCAAGCTCTAGTCTCGTGCCACTGTCCCGACTCCAGCAGGACTGGACAGTTAGGCAAGTGACACACGGCAGGAGAGTATAGTACAGTTTTTGCTTCTACAGCTCCCCTGGCCTGAAGTTCATAATTGAAATTTCTGTTGTGAAGAGATGTACCCGAGTTCATATCATGCTCTCTGATCACAAGTTTAGCTTCAGGTTCACTTCATAGTGCCATGAAACATTCCATCTAGCAAGCTAACAAGCTAGATCAGGTCTAAATGAAATGTCATCCCATTAATTAGTTCCACTGTTCATCTGAAGAACAACTTAATCACAAACTCGTTGATAACGAGCACATCTGATGCCATTGCATGCATTAAGATCACGTTATGTTCCCCCTTCATTGCATTTCGAATGTGCGTGAGCTGACTAGCTAACATTAGCTAACGCCATCAGGTTCAGCAAATAGGATTATAAATGTCATACAAACTCCTTGATAACCCCATATATTATCTAACGTTGCTCTACTACAGTAGCGTAACCAAGTGTGATATGTCTGACATTCCTTATTGACATAGGAACATTACATTTAAGCTAGCCTCCCTCCACGTCTAAGGTTAGCTTGGTAGGCTAACGTAACGTTATGCTCTGAAATTTCGGTCATAACTAAGATACAAAAATAACAGTTAAACGAGCAGCACAAACAACTCGAATAACACTACGAGTACATACTGGTACAGTTGATATAGGAAATATATAACAATTTCAAAAAAGGTCGTGCTTTCGTTTACTTACCGCTGACAAAGTTAGGCAGACTCCAATGGAAGTGAATGAGGCAAACTCCGCGAATGTCACTGTTAAGAACTGTTGAGCTCTCCATAACGCGGAAGTAGCCTGAAAAAACGTCCGCCATTGTTTCCTATGGAGGTCTATGGGAGTGTCGCCACTCTGTTATATCTACCGCTCTGCCCGTGCAGTTTGCATATAGAGTCTGCACAGGTGCCATTAACATGCTCAATTGGCTCATATGATGTCACTGTTGCACTTCCTGGTTCTCTAGAACGCTGGACTTCTGGACTATGGCAAAGATCCTTAAGGCGTAGCAAGATACGTCGTCGTAGTTCATGTCTATGGGCGCAAAACGGGGATCACTTCCTCTACATAAAGAGGCGCGTCATTGCGTGTCAGACGTATTCATGGGTTTCATCAGGTCCCTTTCCACAGGTGTACAAAATCAAGCACTCGATTATCAATGCTTGATGATGTTCCAAAATAATCTTGCTGCTCTTTCAAGCCCTCTACATTTATTAGTTCTAATATGGAAGTAACACACACAAAGCATACATTTCAAGGAATTGAATAAAAACATCAATGGAATAATGGAAATATGTCGCTGCTCTCATTAAGTTACCCCAGCGCCATCTGATCGTCGTTAGCACAAATCAGGATTTGGTTCAGCTGGCTGGCTAATGTGTTGTCAAGGTAGAGCGTACGTAGCAACCGGCCAATAAGCAGAATAAACAAGAGGGGCACACCTGATATAAAGTCGATTTTCTCCAGACGGGAATGCTCAAAAATGCTAAAAAGGTACCTGAAGTGGTCAGAAGGGGTTGAGGGTCATGAAACCGTGCCCAAAATTCACATTCCTAACTCTAGAGAATGGAGATTTTAGCTTATAGTTGAAATTCTGATCTATGTCCATAGACTTCAATGGAACAGTTGCTGCCTCTGCTCTGCATAAAGGGGGATTTTGACCCCCCCTCTTGCAATTCGGGTTCCAGGAAGTGGCTTCTCATGAAGTATCTTGCTCCGCCCTTAATTATCTTTGACTATGGCTATCTTGGCCTCTCCTGGGAGGGATCTGTATTTCATTTCATGTACTGCTCCTTGTCTATCTGTGTTGTAATGCTGTCTCCATTGCTATTCATTAACTTGTGCGTTGTGTTATTGGTTGTGTGCGTCTTAATACCTGGCTGCAACTCACTGGAATTCCCCCCTGTTGGATAACACACTTGACTTGTGCTGTATGTGGGAATTATTGGCCCTTCCCAGTTAAGTTGAGTAGTCAAGTCAAGTAAATTAACACGTCACCAATTTAACTGGTGTAAATTTGCCAAGCAGGAAGAACCATGTTTAACTGTAGGCCCATTGTTCATGATCAATAATGTTTGATATCATATCAAAAAGATCTACTTAAAGGAACATGGGGACTTTTTGGGAAGTGTGTGTGTGTGTGTGTGTGTGTTTGTTTGTACATTTGTGTGTGTGTGTGTGTGTGTGTGTGTGTACCAACTACTGCACCAACAAAGAAGATAGGACTGCCTCACTGTGTGTGTGTGTGTGTGTGTGTGTGTGTGTGTGTGTGTGTGTGTGTGTGTGTGTGTGTGTGTGTGTGTGTGTGTGTGTGTGTGTGTGTGTGTGTTTGTATTTGACTCTAACTGTGTCTGTTCCCTGCTGCTGTAGGCTCTGTCATGGAAAACATGGACAGCAGTAGTATCTCAGCCTCTAACCACTACACCATGTCTGCCAAGCTACTGGAGGTAGGCACCCATCAGCCATCTACTGATCCTAATCCTAATCCTAATCTCAATCTCCACTCACTTTTTATCCTAAACAATCTTACATCGACTCTTTTTCACTATACCATATCTACCAAGCTGCTGCTGGTGGTCACTAGTCAGTATCGCTAGACAGTCACCTTCATTAGACCTGTATATCTCCTTCTCCCTCTCCAGTGATATTACCACCCTCTCCTTCTCTATCTCCAATGATACTATATCCGCCTCCCTCTCCCCTGATACCATTTCTATCTCCCTCTCCTTCTCTATCTCCAGTGATACTATCTCTGCTTATCCTATTTCTTCACACATCTTATCCAGTCATCTTATCCAGTGTTCTAGTCGGTAGAGTGAGGCAGTCCTGTCTTCTTCGTTGGTGCAGTAGTTGGTAGAGTGAGGCAGTCCTGTCTTCTTCTTTGGTGTTGTAGTCAGTAGAGTGAGGCAGTCCTGTCTTCTTCTTTGGTGTTCTAGTCGGTAGAGTGAGGCAGTCCTGAGTCTTCTTCGTTGGTGCGGTTGTCAGTAGAGAAGTTCAGTAGAGAAGGAGGGACTCGCATACAGGCAACAAAACACAGTTTAGACTCTAAACTTTAGAGTGACAGGTTGACTGAAAATATGTTTTGTTAATTGTCATTCTTTTACGGCTGTGTAGAATTCAAAAGTGCACAAAAGTGTAAAAGTGCGGTCTCGGTCCATGATGGACTTTCCTCAGTGTAAATAAAAGCAACACCTTCCCATGTGTGCGTCTTCTCCAGGCGGAGCTAGCAGGGAAACAGCCGTCACCAGCCCTTATCTATCACGCTCTGGCTTCAGCTCAGCCACACCTTCAGCTCGTGTCCACACACACACACACACACACACTCTCTCGCTGTCTGTCTCTCTCTCTCTCTCTCTCTCTCACACACACACACACACAATCCCCTCCCTGGTCTCACATCGCACCTCGCCACCTGCCCCTTATCTTATCTAATCTTATCTGTTGCGAGCTCATCGCGTGTCTTCCCTCTGCCAATTCACATTCCTCAAACAACACTTTACACACTTCCCCATACTCTGGTGGAGCTACTGACACTTCACACACTTCACCATACTCTGGTGGAGCTACTGACAGTTCTTTCAGATACTTTAAGGTTAACAACTAAACGACACATACTTCAGTTAGAGAGCTCCTAAGAAGTTCTTAGCACTTAAGAGCTTCTTAAAGAATCTGGGAAACCCGGCCAATAACATTATAAGGAATCAAACGTTTAGCGATCATGAAATAATACAATGCATGATGTCAAAAAGCAGGAAGATAATTAAGAGCTGTGGTTCCACTCAAGCTAGGCCTACTTGTGCACATAGGCTATGGAAGAATCTAGCAAGTAGGAAGGTTTAAGTGGATCACGTGATAGTGATAGTAAGACTTCTGGAAGGCCAACATAAGTTAAGCTTGCTTTTGATATACTGTAGTACAAAGACGTGAAACTGGCATTCTAAATAGTGATTTTGTTGTCTTTGAAAGGTTCTCTTATAGAAGCATTTAACCGCAAACCGCATTTAACACCCACTTTTACAAGGCGGAAATATTAAGCCGCAAGACAGATGTGCGCTTTCATGGGCTGTTTTAGTGCGTACAGGAGAATACCTAATTAGGCACATTGTACGCTTCTCCTCCATCTTTTTACATGAAACTCCCGCTTTCTCCAGACTCACCCATGAATGCATTCTCAGCTCCCGCGACAGGCAGTCTGCGCTTTTACCTCAGTGCGGCCTGTTTGTACATACCTTATCATTTCTTTATGCGCACGTTGCAAGTGGGCGCAAAAACGCTAGTACATCTGGCCCAGTGTGTGTTAATATTTTGTTAAAGTTCATATTTTCAAAAACGTCCTCACAGCAGGGAGCATGTGCGTGACTGCCCTAAACTGCTCATGAACTCCTCAGAGTTACAGTGTCACCGAACCAGTGGAGCGGAAACTGCCGCGGTTAACGACTAACTGTTAACGGTAATGTGTTGTTTTTATACGGAGGCCGTGTTAGTAATGAGTTCCTGTAAAAGTCACACCACTGAGACAACCAAAGGTCAGAGCTCAGGGGAAGTGCTGTACACTTAACCTCCCGCTCCCGCCATAAACCCAATGGGCTCAGCTGGATTCATCATACGCACTAGAAAAGCACTCCAACCTGAAGCCTTTCTGAGGCGTTCAAATCTTTTTATCCATGCGGACCACAAGCTTGGTTGAAGTCGAACGGTTTCGATGGTGTGATGGTGAATATGTTGTCCATACTGTGTGCTTTTTGCTAGTCGCTGGCTTGTTAACTTTCACCGACTTGCGCCTTCTCTTGGTCCACAGGTCACCCGTTTTCATTGTCCACACCAAAAAACTTCTCCAACTCGTTATCTGTGCCTCTAGACTCCTTGTGTCATGAGTTATGAGCTTCTGACACCTTGTATTGTTCCTCTAGCTATATATTTAAGGACACAGCGATCAGGATGCAAGCGGCCTAGATAACTTTCATTATTACTTCCTCCTTGGTTGTCATACACCTGAACCTAAACTATTCAGATCGCCACCATTCCATGCCATTACACCTCCAAGCGAAAAACATAACCGCCTCCTGAATCCAGACGTTGATACGGATCACTCCCAAAATGTAATCGTTGGGTCATTTCAGACCTTCCCTGAATCTAAAGGGATCGAAATCCATCCATTACTTTTTGAGTTATCTTGCGAACAAACAGACAAACAAACAGGCAAACAAACAGACAAACAAACAGGCAAACAAACAGACAAACAAACAAACAGACAAACAAACAAACACCCGATGAAAACATAACCTCCTTGGCGGCGGTAGCAACAAACACTGGATAAACTCAATATACAATTCCATTATTCTAAATAAATAGTGCTTGTGTGTGTTCTGCCCCGAGTGCTCAAGGCAATGGCAGGTTTACTGAGTCGCCATAGAAAGAGAGAAACAGGTGTAGGGAGGAGAGGAGCAGGTGTAGGTGTAGGGAGGAGAGGAGAGGAGAGGAGGAGGTGTAGGTGTAGGGAGGAGAGGAGAGGAGAGGAGGAGGTGTAGGTGTAGGGAGGAGAGGAGAGGAGGAGGTGTGGGGAGGAGAGGAGAGGAGGAGGTGTAGGTGTAGGGAGGAGAGGAGGAGGTGTAGGGAGGAGAGAAGAGGAGGAGGTGTAGAGAGGAGAGGAGCAGGTGTAGGTGTAGGGAGGAGAGGAGAGGAGAGGAGGAGGTGTAGGTGTAGGGAGGAGAGGAGAGGAGGAGGTGTAGGGAGGAGAGGAGAGGAGAGGAGGAGGTGTAGGGAGGAGAGGAGAGAAAGAGAGAGGAGAGGAGAGGAGAGGAGGAGGTGTAGGTGTAGGGAGAAGAGGAGAGGAGAGGAGGAGGTGTAGGTGTAGGGAGGAGAGGAGAGGAGGAGGTGTAGGGAGGAGAGAAGAGGAGAGGAGCAGGTGTAGGGAGGAGAGGAGAGGAGAGAGGAGGTGTAGGTGTAGGGAGAAGCGTTGAGATTATGGACTAATGCTGGTGCACCACGGTCCATGATTCAGGTGTGTGTGTGTGTGTGTGTGTGAGTGTAATCACAGTGTTTGTGTTGTTTCTCAGGTGGACAATGCCACTCTGGACGTCAGTCTTACCAGACGAACATTTTCAACCAATCGGGAGCGAGTTTCTAAATCTCTGAGTTCTGATCAAGCCAGAGACACAAGAGACGCCTTTGCCAAGGTACACACACACACACACACACCATAACCCCCCCCCCCCACACACACACACACACACAGACACACACACACACACACACACACACACACACACACACACACACACACACACACACACACACACACACACACACACACACACACACACACACACAGTTTACTTCTTTATTTGTATCCACAATTAAGAATAAATATCACATAAGGATACAAATTTGACAGATGCAATAATTGCTCAGACAATATTCAGTCATGTGGTTCTGCTGACAACAACCAGGCTCAGTACAGTAGTGTTAAGGGTATACACAACACCTCCTTCTCCAAATGTGGCGACTTCCAATAATGGAAGAGATTGAACATTACTTAGAGAGTTGTTTTGCTTTCACTTTTGTAAATCCCACCATCCTGAGTCCTCTAGTGACAAGCTTATGTACATGGCCCAAACTTCCAAATGTGAGCACAACATATTGGCATTTATATCCAAAACTACAAATCTGCTGTACAAGAGGTTGGTATTTCACAAGCTTTGTTAAATAGGCTTCCTCAAGACATGGGTCAAAACATGGGTCAAAACAACATCCTACTTCCAATATGAATACACTCTCATTGCTTTCATCAATGACAATAATATCAGGTCGGGTGGCATCAGTATCAAACACAGGCATGACACAAGGAGAACATTTTGGGCTTAACAAAGCAGTTAGTATGTATTGACACTGTAGGTGGGAAAATGGAAGGGATACTTTTTGATATAATGTCCACAATCCTGTCATGTCGGGATATATACAATGCTTATATACACAGACACAGACACACGCACACACACAAACAGTGTGAAAGTTCACTGTACATGTTGGTGTAGAGTTGGTGTGTGTGTGTGTGTGTGTGTGTGTGTGTGTGTGTGTGTGTGTCAAGCAGCCCTCATAGTTAACACATGCATTTCTTTTAGGCCATCTACTCCAAGATGTTCCTGTGGCTGTTTGAGAAGATTAACGTGGCCATTCACAAAGTCCCAAGCAAGGGCACGGGCACGGGCTACCAGTCCATCGGCCTCCTGGACATCTTCGGCTTTGAGAACTTCGTCTCCAACAGGTGAGCTGTGTGCTGACCACAGGCCATGCTGTGGTCAAACGCCTCTAGCCTGAGTACAGCCCGTCATCTTAGCTGTCATTTCATCAATACTTGCACACAAAACAAGATGGTGAATTAGCATGCATGCAGACAACACTACTCCACAGACAGGGGACCAATGAAAGTGAACAGTGAAGGTCTTTGAAGGAATTTTACATTTTACAGTTTAATTCCTTATTATTATTATTGCTGCTGCTGCTGCACTATTACTGCTACTACTACTACTAATACTACTACTACTAATAATACTACTACTAATAATAATAATACTGCTACTACTTCTACTACTACTGCTACTACTGCTACAACTCCCAGTACTACTACTACTACTACTACTATTATTGTTGCTACTATTACTATTTATATTACTGCTACTACTACTACTACTAATACTACTACTACTAATAATAATACTGCTACTACTGATACTAATACTGCTACTACTGCTACTACTACTGCTACTACTGCTACAACTCCCAGTACTACTACTACTACTACTACTATTATTGTTGCTACTATTACTATTTATATTACTGCTACTACTACTACTACTACTGCTACTATTACTACTAATGTTACTACTATTACTACCACTACTACTGTTACTAGGGTTGCCACCTAGGTGTGACAAAAAACCTGGACATTTCGGCAACCCAATCAACCCTTTTCTTATAATCAGAGGCGCCCCTTATCCATCTAACCCATGTACAAAATTGCCCTTGTGCAGTGAAATTGGAGCTATATTAGTTTTCCTTTAAGTAGTTACTTTAAGTGGTTAATGTCAATGGATGTATTTACTAACTGTTATTAGTAGGTCTAATATTATTTTGCTCCAACAGTAATATAATTTTGATACTTTACAAATTTTACGCAGCATCATGTAGAAAAAACAGTCAGTGTCCAGGGAGGATCTTTTTCCCATCTGGACAGACCATTAAAAAGAAGGACAATCAGGTGAAACCTGGTCCGGTGACAACACTAACTGTTACTACTACTGTTGCTACTACTACTCTGCCCTACAAAGCCAAAGAGTTGTATCTGCGGAAATTCCAAATCGAGAAAAACAGCTTTTTTCTTTGTCTTACATTGTATTTTAGCAGATACTGTTATATAAAATGAAAGCTCCTTTATCTTCAGGAAATGTTGTAATACACTGATCAGAGGATATGATATTTTATGATATGAAATCAGTGTAAAAAAACACCTAAGGCAGGACTTAGGAAGCCATGTTCTGGAGTTAACTAGAGCCGTGTTCCCATGTTCCGTCACTCCCTTGCAGCTTTGAGCAGTTGTGCATCAACTACGCTAACGAGCAGCTGCAGCAGTTCTTCGTGCGGCACGTCTTCAAGCTGGAGCAGGAGGAGTACACGCTGGAGGACATCTCCTGGCAGCGCATCATCTTCACCGACAACCAGCCCGCGCTGGACCTGCTGGCGCTCAAGCCAATGAACATCCTGTCCCTCATCGACGAGGAGAGCCACTTCCCCAAGGTTAGAACTCGCTCTACAGCCAATGAACATCCTGTCCCTCATCGACGAGGAGAGCCACTTCCCCAAGGTTAGAACTCGCTCTACAGCCAATGAACATCCTGTCCCTCATCGACTAAGAGAGCCACTTCCCCAAGGTTAGAACTCGCTCTACAGCCAGTGAACATCCTGTCCCTCATCGACGAGGAGAGCCACTTCCCCAAGGTTAGAACTCGCTCTACAGCCAATGAACATCCTGTCCCTCATCGACGAGGAGAGCCACTTCCCCAAGGTTAGAACTCGCTCTACAGCCAGTGAACATCCTGTCCCTCGTCGACGAGGAGAGCCACTTCCCCAAGGTTAGAACTCGCTCTACAGACAATGAACATCCTGTCCCTCGTCGACGAGGAGAGCCACTTCCCCAAGGTTAGAACTCGCTCTACAGACAATGAACATCCTGTCCCTCGTCGACGAGGAGAGCCACTTCCCCAAGGTTAGAACTCGCTCTACAGCCAATGAACATCCTGTCCCTCGTCGACGAGGAGAGCCACTTCCCCAAGGTTAGAACTCGCTCTACAGCCAATGAACATCCTGTCCCTCGTCGACGAGGAGAGCCACTTCCCCAAGGTTAGAACTCGCTCTACAGCCAATGAACATCCTGTCCCTCATCGACTAAGAGAGCCACTTCCCCAAGGTTAGAACTCGCTCTACAGCCAATGAACATCTTTTCCCTCATCGACTAAGAGAGCCACTTCCCCAAGGTTAGAACTCGCTCTACAGCCAATGAACATCCTGTCCCTCATCGACTAAGAGAGCCACTTCCCCAAGGTTAGAACTCGCTCTACAGCCAATGAACATCCTGTCCCTCATCGACGAGGAGAGCCACTTCCCCAAGGTTAGAACTCGCTCTACAGCCAATGAACATCCTGTCCCTCATCGACGAGGAGAGCCACTTCCCCAAGGTTAGAACTCGCTCTACAGCCAATGAACATCCTGTCCCTCATCGACGAGGAGAGCCACTTCCCCAAGGTTAGAACTCGCTCTACAGCCAATGAACATCCTGTCCCTCATCGACGAGGAGAGCCACTTCCCCAAGGTTAGAACTCGCTCTACAGCCAATGAACATCCTGTCCCTCGTCGACGAGGAGAGCCACTTCCCCAAGGTTAGAACTCGCTCTACAGCCAATGAACATCCTGTCCCTCGTCGACGAGGAGAGCCACTTCCCCAAGGTTAGAACTCGCTCTACAGCCAATGAACATCCTGTCCCTCGTCGACGAGGAGAGCCACTCCCCCAAGGTTAGAACTCGCTCTACAGCCAAAGAACATCCTGTCCCTCGTCGACGAGGAGAGCCACTTCCCCAAGGTTAGAACTCGCTCTACAGCCAATGAACATCCTGTCCCTCGTCGACGAGGAGAGCCACTTCCCCAAGGTTAGAACTCGCTCTACAGCCAATGAACATCCTGTCCCTCGTCGACGAGGAGAGCCACTTCCCCAAGGTTAGAACTCGCTCTACAGCCAATGAACATCTTTTCCCTCATCGACTAAGAGAGCCACTTCCCCAAGGTTAGAACTCGCTCTACAGCCAATGAACATCCTGTCCCTCGTCGAATAAGAGAGCCACTTCCCCAAGGTTAGAACTCGCTCTACAGCCAATGAACATCCTGTCCCTCGTCGACGAGGAGAGCCACTTCCCCAAGGTTAGAACTCGCTCTACAGCCAATGAACATCCTGTCCCTCGTCGACGAGGAGAGCCACTTCCCCAAGGTTAGAACTCGCTCTACAGCCAATGAACATCCTGTCCCTCGTCGACGAGGAGAGCCACTTCCCCAAGGTTAGAACTCGCTCTACAGCCAATGAACATCCTGTCCCTCGTCGACGAGGAGAGCCACTTCCCCAAGGTTAGAACTCGCTCTACAGCCAATGAACATCTTTTCCCTCGTCGACTAAGAGAGCCACTTCCCCAAGGTTAGAACTCGCTCTACAGCCAATGAACATCCTGTCCCTCATCGACTAAGAGAGCCACTTCCCCAAGGTTAGAACTCGCTCTACAGCCAATGAACATCCTGTCCCTCATCGACGAGGAGAGCCACTTCCCCAAGGTTAGAACTCGCTCTACAGCCAATGAACATCCTGTCCCTCATCGACGAGGAGAGCCACTTCCCCAAGGTTAGAACTCGCTCTACAGCCAATGAACATCCTGTCCCTCATCGACGAGGAGAGCCACTTCCCCAAGGTTAGAACTCGCTCTACAGCCAATGAACATCCTGTCCCTCATCGACGAGGAGAGCCACTTCCCCAAGGTTAGAACTCGCTCTTCAGCCAATGAACATCCTGTCCCTCATCGACGAGGAGAGCCACTTCCCCAAGGTTAGAACTCGCTCTACAGCCAATGAACATCCTGTCCCTCATCGACGAGGAGAGCCACTTCCCCAAGGTTAGAACTCGCTCTACAGCCAATGAACATCCTGTCCCTCATCGACGAGGAGAGCCACTTCCCCAAGGTTAGAACTCGCTCCACAGCCAATGAACATCCTGTCCCTCATCGACGAGGAGAGCCACTTCCCCAAGGTTAGAACTCGCTCCACAGCCAATGAACATCCTGTCCCTCATCGACGAGGAGAGCCACTTCCCCAAGGTTAGAACTAGCTCCACAGCCAATGAACATCCTGTCCCTCATCGACGAGGAGAGCCACTTCCCCAAGGTTAGAACTCGCTCTACAGCCAATGAACATCCTGTCCCTCATCGACGAGGAGAGCCACTTCCCCAAGGTTAGAACTAGCTTTACAGCCAATGAACATCCTGTCCCTTGTTGACGTTGGAGAACCACTATCCCAAGGTTAGGTGGTCTAAAGCCAGTAAGCCACTAAGCATCCTGTCCCTCATTGACAAAGAGAGCCTCTCTCGTTTCATTTATCCATTTTCCAAAGCAACTTATATATTTCAATTAGGTTAGAACTCATCTATTGGACACATCTCCATGATGTTTTTCTTTCAATCCAAGCCTAACAAAGATTAAGGTTCATGATAAACTCCATGGAAGTTGTTATGTTCCTGTTACTAGGATACTAGTACTAACACACTACTACACTTAAAAGGTAATTTATCCAGTAATGCAATAAAATCATTCTATTTATTTTCCTCATTGCAAATCACACCAAATAAACCTGTCAACATTTGTGCCACCTGATGAGATGATCCTTTCATTGTTCTTTTATTTCCAAAATGGCCGCTGTATCATTGATTGTTCACACATGATTTTATAAGCCTGCTGGCATTCGAAATGGCCACTACAGTATATCATTGATTGTAGACACATACTTTTATAAGCCTGGCAGCCTCCAAACAGGACAAAGGTGCGCTTGAGACATGCATCTGATTACTGTTGTTTCCATGGAGATGTTCACTGTCCGTGATAGGGAAGTGTTAGAAACAATCCACGGTGTTCCGTACAGTCTGCCCCCTCGGGATCAGCGTTTTGTTACATTTACCCCAGAAGGATG
>NC_085005.1:31399806-31412306 GCF_963854185.1 Sardina pilchardus
CTGCACATCATTGTTGGCTACGCCCTCTCAAGGCCTGGCATCAGGTGAGATAGAGCAGCTACAGTATGCCCTCTCAAGGCCTGGCATCAGGTAAGATAGAGCAGCTACACCCTCTCAAGGCCTGGCATCAGGTGAGATAGAGCAGCTACACCCTCTCAAGGCCTGGCATCAGGTGAGATAGAGCATCTACAGTATGCCCTCTCAAGGCCTGGCATCAGGTAAGATAGAGCAGCTATGCCCTCTCAAGGCCTGGCATCAGGTGAGATAGAGCATCTACAGTATGCCCTCTCAAGGCCTGGCATCAGGTGAGATAGAGCAGCTACACCCTCTCAAGGCCTGGCATCAGGTGAGAGCAGCTACAATTTGCCCTCTCAAGGCCTGGCATCAGGTGAGATAGAGCAGCAATGCCCTCTCAAGGCCTGGCATCAGGTGAGATAGAGCAGCTATGCCCTCTCAAGGCCTGGCATCAGGTGAGATGCCCTCTCAAGGCCTGGCATCAGGTGAGATAGAGCAGCTATGCCCTCTCAAGGCCTGGCATCAGGTGAGACGCCCTCTCAAGGCCTGGCATCAGGTGAGATAGAGCAGCTATGCCCTCTCAAGGCCTGGCATCAGGTGAGATGCCCTCTCAAGGCCTGGCATCAGGTGAGATAGAGCAGCTATGCCCTCTCAAGGCCTGGCATCAGGTGAGACGCCCTCTCAAGGCCTGGCATCAGGTGAGATAGAGCAGCTACACCCTCTCAAGGCCTGGCATCAGGTAAGATAGAGCAGCGATGCTGGCATCAGGTGAGATAGAGCAGCTACACTGGCATCAGGTGAGATAGAGCAGCGATGCTGGCATCAGGTGAGATAGAGCAGCGATGCTGGCATCAGGTGAGATAGAGCAGCTACACTGGCATCAGGTAAGATAGAGCAGCGATGCTAGCATCAGGTGAGATAGAGCAGCTACACTGGCATCAGGTGAGATAGAGCAGCGATGCTGGCATCAGGTGAGATAGAGCAGCTACACTGGCATCAGGTGAGATAGAGCAGCGATGCTGGCATCAGGTGAGATAGAGCAGCTACACTGGCATCAGGTGAGATAGAGCAGCGATGCTGGCATCAGGTGAGATAGAGCAGCTACACTGGCATCAGGTGAGATAGAGCAGCGATGCTGGCATCAGGTGAGATAGAGCAGCTACACTGGCATCAGGTAAGATAGAGCAGCGATGCTGGCATCAGGTGAGATAGAGCAGCTACACTGGCATCAGGTGAGATAGAGCAGCGATGCTGGCATCAGGTGAGATAGAGCAGCTACACTGGCATCAGGTGAGATAGAGCAGCGATGCTGGCATCAGGTAAGATAGAGCAGCTATAGTACGCCCTCTCAAGGCCTGGCATCAGGTGAGAGCAGCTACAATTTGCCCTCTCAAGGCCTGGCATCAGGTAAGATAGAGCAGCTATGCCCTCTCAAGGCCTGGCATCAGGTGAGAGCAGCTACAATTTGCCCTCTCAAGGCCTGGCATCAGGTAAGATAGAGCAGCTATGCCCTCTCAAGGCCTGGTATCAGGTGAGATAGAGCAGCTATGCCCTCTCAAGGCCTGGCATCAGGTGAGATAGAGCAGCTACGCCAAAGATCCTTAATTATTGATAAGATAGAGCAACGTAATGCATCTCTATGGAAGCAAAATTCAAACAGTTCCGGTCTGCTTAAAGGGGCGTGTTGCAAAGACGTCATAGTGGGATATCGATCTCTGTCAGATCAAGCAGCAAGGCAAGCAGTTCAGTTCGAATGTTAGCAGGTCTGCTTAAAGGGGGATTTAGCCCCCCTCCCCCTTGTGAAGACAGAACGCGGAAATGATCGAACGTTTGCGCCTCTCGCTCCGCTTTAACCCTCTCTGGCTACGCCCTCTCAAGGCCTGGCATCAGGTAAGATAGAGCAGCTATGCCCTCTCAAGGCCTGGCATCAGGTGACACGCCCTCTCAAGGCCTGGCATCAGGTAAGATAGAGCAGCGATGCTGGCATCAGGTGAGATAGAGCAGCTACACCCTCTCAAGGCCTGGCATCAGGTAAGATAGAGCAGCTACACCCTCTCAAGGCCTGGCATCAGGTGAGATAGAGCATCTACAGTATGCCCTCTCAAGGCCTGGCATCAGGTGAGACGCCCTCTCAAGGCCTGGCATCAGGTAAGATAGAGCAGCTATAGTATGCCCTCTCAAGGCCTGGCATCAGGTAAGATAGAGCAGCTATAGTATGCCCTCTCAAGGCCTGGCATCAGGTGAGATAGAGCAGCTATAGTATGCCCTCTCAAGGCCTGGCATCAGGTGAGACGCCCTCTCAAGGCCTGGCATCAGGTGAGATAGAGCAGCGATGCTGGCATCAGGTGAGATAGAGCAGTGACAACAGCTCTCGTGAGGAAGAGTGAGTTCAAGGGTGAATTGTTCCTGACTGGCGATGCCGTGTATTATCAGTAATGTCTAGGTCAGTGGTCCCCAATTATTTTTCCCCAAGGGCCAAATTATGTACAACAAGTTTCCCCCCCAGGAAATCTGCGAGACACGGCAGTTTACAAAAAAAGAACACTATTTATTTTGACTGTCAATAGCAAACAATTGTACAAATTGAGACACAATGTGGACAATTAAACCATCCACCAAAAAGAGAGAGAGATCAAGAGAGATAAAGGGCAAAAAACTGAGAACAAATGTGTTCAAACGGCTCTCCAGCACAGTATCGCATTATCAGCCACATCACTGTCAGCCACTTCACTGAAGAGAGAGAGAGAGAGAGAGAGAGAGAGAGAGAGAGAGAGAGAGAGAGAGGGGGGAGGGGAGAGGAGAGCAGAGAGAGAGAGAGGGTGAAATAAGACAAGATTCTATGTGAGCTAACTAAAATTTCACTTTAAGTGATTCATGCTATTATTGACAGACAAAAAATATTGTTCACTCACCAATCAGTGTGAGAAATGACAGTGACTGCATGAGCTGGCAATCTTCTTGAAGTCTGGTCTGTATTCTGTTGTGGCAATCTTCAAACACTCGCCAAGGTGTGCATCAGACATTCTGTTCCTCGCTTGGTTTTTGAGATAGTTCATTGCAGAAAAAGAGGATTCACATATGTATGTGGAGGGGAAGATTGTTAAAAGGAGCATTGCAATTGATCTGGTGCTTTTGAATCGATCGCGGTCAACATTGATCCAAAATTCAATCAACCCGTTTTCCTTGTGATGTGCTTTAAGCATGTCAGATGTGTTCATTTCCAAGACCTCCATCTGGAGTGATGCTTCATCTAGAGACGGCAGCAGTTTTTTGGCCTCCGATGTCCACTGGCCATCAGGTGACACAGAGAACGGCTGTCTCAGAAAGAGAAGGATGTCGCGTGACAGTTTGTTGTTGTTTTCAAATCGTTCCTTGAAATTTTCTCTCAAATTGGTCACAAAATTCGTCATTGATGGATCCTCCCGCATATCGTTCTTCTCACAGTGCTGTCGCAAACGAGGGAAATGCAACTTTCTCCCGCGAATGTCTCTCTCTAAAAGGCTCAGTTTTGCCTGGAACGCTTCAATAGCCTCGTACATGTCTGCAACAGTGTGATTCTTGCCTTGTAATTGAAGGTTAAGGTGATTCAGATGAGACATGATGTCACTCAAAAAACACATACCTGCCATTTCCTTCTGATCAGTTAAAAACGCATGGAATTCGTGCGCTTTTTGACTCTTCAGGCTGGAGAGAAATGACACAAGCTCACCGTGCAGGTCACACACCCGTTCCAACACACGGCCTTTGCTAAGCCAACGAACATCGTTATGTAGCAAGAGGTCTGTATGCTCCACTGACATCTCCTCCAACAGTGCTCTGAAAATGCGGTGTTGCAGACTTGAATTCGCCCGAACAAAATTTACTAGTTTTGTCACCGAATCCATGATCACTTTCATTTCGTTGCCAAGTTTAGCGCACAGCACTGATTGGTGAATAATGCAATGAAATGTCAAGAGCCCTGGGTTAATTGCGGAGAGCCTGCTCACCAGGCCCTTGTGATGTCCCACCATAGACGGGGCTCCATCCGTAACAACAGACACGATTTTGGCCACATCCAAACCAATCTTCTCAAAGAACTGTGTCAGCTCGTTAAAGATGATCTCCCCAGTTGTGCGCCCAGGCAGCGGTAGCAAACAAAGTAGTTCTTCCCGAAACTTACTCCCATCAAAAAATCGGACGAACACAGATAGCTGTTCCATGTCGGTTCGATCACATGACGAGTCTATTGCCAGTGACATAGCCTCTGTTTTAATCAGATCCTTGTTTAGGCTGGATGAACAATCCTCGGCTATCCTTCTTGTTGCACTGTTGGCCGACAACGGCACCTGCTTTAGTAGCTCCACAATATTTTGCTTGTTTTTCTCGTCGTGACACAGCACCTCTTCCACCATATCAATTGCACATTCTTTTATTAACACAGCATCAGAGAAAGGTTTCTTTGCTCTTCCGAGATGCCAAGAAACACGTAAAGAAGCTGCTCTGGCCCTTTGTTGTCCTGTGCTGCATGTCTCAATAGTAGAAACTGAGCGTCTGAAAGAAGCTTGCATGCTGGCTATATTTTGTCTGCGGTGATCCGAATTTTCAGGATAATTTGAATTAAAACTAGCAGCATGCATTGAAGTAAAGTGCCTCTTGATATTGTCTGCCTTGCAGACAGAGACAGTCTGCATGCATATCAGGCATGTTGGCTTATAAAATAAAACAAAACTGATCCGTCCAGTCAGGTTTAAACTGACGATTTTCGCTGTCGACTTTCCGTTTTTTTGCACTTGTCATGCTCGCTATACATAGGTTATAAATACGATTTTATTTCACTCACTGACTAGCAGAGATAGCCTACCACCCACTATAGTGGAGAGATCGCTTGTCACGCATGGCCAAAGATAGCGCATGTCTGTTTACTTATGTTCAGACGTCACTTGGCGGGCCAAACATTTGCCCCTCGCGGGCCGGATCTGGCCCGCGGGCCGCCATTTGGGGACCACTGGTCTAGGTGAAGTGGGCAATAACATGTGGAATCTCTGATCAATATGATTGGTTTGAGTGGCCTGAGTCTCCATTATGAGCAAGAGTCACATATTAGTGTGTGTGGAGATCATATGATATAAGAAAGGAGTTACATATTAGTGTGTGTATGTGTGTGTGTGTGGAGATCATATGAGATCAGAAAGGAGTTACATACTTGTGTGTGTGTGTGTGTGTGTGTGTGTGTGACTGTCTGCAGAGACGAGATCTTTTGTCAGATCTGCAAGCAGTTGACGGGAAACAGGAATGAGCTGTGTCGTAAGAGAGGCTGGATCCTCATGGCGATATGTCTCGGCATCTTCCCCCCTACCGACCTCTTCATGAGGGTAAGACCACACACACACACACACACACACACACACACACACATGCATGCACATAGGTAAGAGAGGCTGGATCCTCATGGCGATATGTCTCGGCATCTTCCCCCCTACCGACCTCTTCATGAGGGTAAGACCACACACACACACACACACACACACACACACACACGCACATACACACACACTCACACACACATGCATGCACATATGTAAGAGAGGCTGGATCCTCATGGCTATATGTCTCAGCATCGTCCCACCTACCAACCTCTTCATGAGGGTAAGACCACACACACACACGCACACACGCATGCACGCACACACGCATACACACACGCACACACACACACGCACACTCACACGCACGCACGCATGGATGCACGCATGGATGCACGCATGGACACACACATACACGGCACTCACACGCACAACCATATACACAAGCGCACATGCACATATATACGCACATGTACACACATACAAACACTTTATATAGAACACTGCAGCCCTTGTGTTTCTATTTTTATTGTAATGTATATGTGTGTGTGTGTGTGTGTGTGTGTGTGTGTGTGTGTGTGTGTGTGTGTGTGTGTGTGTTTGTGTGTGTGTGTCTGTGTGTCTGTGTGTGTGTGTGTAGTACCTGAGGAACTTTGTGCGCCAAGGTCCTCCTGAGTATTCCTCCTACTGCATGGAACGCCTGCGGAGGACTCTGACCAATGGGGCGCGAGGAGAGCCGGCCTGCTGGGTGGAGCTAGAGGTAAGCCCCGCCCACCCGTTGACATATACATTCTATATATACATTATACACTGAATGGGGGGGGGGGGGGGGGGCCCTGACTGTCACAGTTACAGTGCTTAAATCACTAGAATTATAAATACTGGGGACTGAGCATGGTGTGTGTGTGTTTTTGTGGTGTGTGTGTGTGTGTGTCTGTGTGTGTGTGTGTGTTGTTACAGGCATGCCGCAGCAAGAAGCCCGTGCAGGTAAAGGTGTCTCTACCAGATGGGCGGAGCCTAAAGCTGCAGGTGGACTCGGCCAGCACCTCAGGCGAGATATGCAGCTGCATCGCCAAGGAAACTGGTATCCGCGACGACTTCGGCTTCTCCCTCTACATTGCCATGCATGACAAGGTTACACAATCTTCACACTGGTTACACACACACACACACACACACACACACACACACACACACACACTAGAGGTGTAAAGATTAACCGATACGTATCGGAAATCATTCGGAACGTTCATTGAATCTTATCGTTTTAAAAGGGAGAGATTCACACCCCTAACACACACACATACACACGCACACATACACACAGCTGTTACAGGAACATAGTCACACCTCCCACACACAAACGCAAACACAAACACAAACACACACACTCACACACACAGGCACACACAAACACACACAGAGATACATACTGTAGAGGGCTAGAAATACTGGGTCAGCTTGTTCGTCTCAGACAACTTTATGTGTGCGCGTTTGTGTTATTTTGTTGTGTTATGTATTTTGTGTCTGTGTGTGTATGTGCGCAGATGTGGTCTTTGTGTTTGTGTGTGCCTGTATGTACTAACATGTGTGTGTGTGTGTGTACTGACGTGTGTGTGTGTGTGTGTGTGTGTGTGTGTGTGTGTGTGTGTGTGTGTGTGTGTGTGTGTGTGTGTGTACTAATATGTGTGGTCACTGGGCAGTAAGGGTGGGCACCTGGGGTGTGTGTGTGTGTGTGTGTATCTGTGTACTGACATGTGTGTGTGTGTGTGTGTGTGTGTGTGTGTGTGTGCAGATGTGGTCCCTGGGCAGTAAGGGCCTGCACCTGATGGACTCGGTCTCTGTGTGTGTGTGTGTGTGTGTGTGTGTGTGTGCACTAACATGTGTGTGTGTGTGTGTGTGTGTGTGTGTGTGTGTGTGTGTGTGTGTGCAGATGTGGTCCCTGGGCAGTAAGGGCCTGCACCTGATGGACTCAGTCTCTGTGTGTGTGTGTGTGTGTGTGTGTGCACTAACATGTGTGTGTGTGTGTGTGTGTGTGTGTGTGTGTGTGTGTGTGTGTGTGTGTGTGCAGATGTGGTCCCTGGGCAGTAAGGGCCTGCACCTGATGGACTCAGTCTCTGTGTGTGTGTGTGTGTGTGTGTGCACTAACATGTGTGTGTGTGTGTGTGTGTGTGTGTGTGTGTGCAGATGTGGTCCCTGGGCAGTAAGGGCCTGCACCTGATGGACTCAGTCTCTGTGTGTGTGTGTGTGTGTGTGTGCACTAACATGTGTGTGTGTGTGTGTGTGTGTGTGTGTGTGTGTGTGTGCAGATGTGGTCCCTGGGCAGTAAGGGCCTGCACCTGATGGACTCGGTCTCTGTGTGTGTGTGTGTGTGTGTGTGCACTAACATGTGTGTGTGTGTGTGTGTGTGTGTGTGTGTGTGTGCAGATGTGGTCCCTGGGCAGTAAGGGCCTGCACCTGATGGACTCGGTCTCTGTGTGTGTGTGTGTGTGCAGATGTGGTCCCTGGGCAGTAAGGGCCTGCACCTGATGGACTCGGTCTCTGTGTGTGTGTGTGTGTGCAGATGTGGTCCCTGGGCAGTAAGGGCCTGCACCTGATGGACTCGGTCTCTGTGTGTGTGTGTGTGTGCAGATGTGGTCCCTGGGCAGTAAGGGCCTGCACCTGATGGACTCAGTCTCTGTGTGTGTGTGTGTGTGTGTACTGACATGTGTGTGTGTGTGTGTGTGTGCAGATGTGGTCCCTGGGCAGTAAGGGCCTGCACCTGATGGACTCAGTCTCTGTGTGTGTGTGTGTGTGTGTGTGTGCACTAACATGTGTGTGTGTGTGTGTGTGTGTGTGTGTGCAGATGTGGTCCCTGGGCAGTAAGGGCCTGCACCTGATGGACTCGGTCTCTGTGTGTGTGTGTGTGTGTGTGTGTGTGTGTGTGTGTGCAGATGTGGTCCCTGGGCAGTAAGGGCCTGCACCTGATGGACTCGGTCTCTGTGTGTGTGTGTGTGTGTGTGTGTGCAGATGTGGTCCCTGGGCAGTAAGGGCCTGCACCTGATGGACTCGGTATTCCAGTGTGAGCAGGAGGTGCGTCGTCAGGGCGATGCGGAGGAGAGCGCCCCCTGGAGGCTGAGCTTCCGTAAGGAGCTCTTCCCCCCCTGGCCCCACCCCCTCGACCCCGCCGCCACCGACCTCACCTACAGCCAGGTCATCAGCAGCCTGCAGTCCGGAGAGTACCAGTCCGACAAGGTGCCCCCTCCACCCCACCCCAGCACCGCTCTCCTCTCCACCACAGCTCTCCTCTCTTCTCCTCTCTAATCCTCCACCCCAGCACCGCTCTCCTCTCCACCACAGCTCTCCTCTCTTCTCTAATCCTCCACTCCACCACCGCTCTCCTCTCTTCTCCTCTCTAATCCTCCACCCCAGCACCGCTCTCCTCTCCACCACAGCTCTCCTCTCTTCTCTAAATCTCCTCTCCACCACAGCTCTCCTCTCTTCTCCTCTCTAATCCTCCACCCCAGCACCGCTCTCCTCTCCACCACAGCTCTCCTCTCTTCTCTAAATCTCCTCTCCACCACAGCTCTCCTCTCTTCTCCTCTCTAATCCTCCACCCCAGCACCGCTCTCCTCTCTTCTCCTCTCTAATACTAATCTCTAGTACCAGCACCGCTCTCCTCTCTTCTCCTCTCTAATACTAATCTCTAGTACCAGCACCGCTCTCCTCTCTTCTCCTCTCTAATACTAATCTCTAGTACCAGCACCGCTCTCCTCTCTTCTCCTCTCTAATACTAATCTCTAGTACCAGTCCGACAAGGTGCCCCCTCCTCTCCACCACAGCTCTCCTCTCCACCACAGCTCTCCTCTCTTCTCTAAATCTCCTCTCCACCACCACTCTCCTCTCCCCTCATCTCTAATTCTCTTCCAGTGGCGTCACCAGCCGATTTTACCGGGGCTTCAGCCCGGGGTAATTCGAGCCGAACCCGGGGTAATTTTTTGTAATGCTTGAATCTATCAGCCAGTTTCAAAATCAACCAGCATTTGCCTGGTGCTAAATGTTGAGCACCATCAGTAAGCTAGCGATTGGCATCACAATACAACACTAGCTACACGTTTCTACATGGGCTAGCCCAGTGTTTGTTTCTCAATCTATGGGTACCGGGCCGCGAGAAGATTATTACCATCGGGCCGCCGGCCGACTCCCTCTGCCTTCTCCGAGAGACGCACCTTGCGGCCGCGGCCGCACCCATTCTTTTCGGTCATATTGCTGCGAGATATTTTCGCATAGAAATAACAGGCATATCATATGAAACTACGTAACCTGGCCTTTACAGTGGCACTAGCCACTAGTTTCTATGATGAACGGTTCGCGAGATACTTAGCGTTGAAAATGACAGTTACTGTACATACAAAAATGAATGTCACATGCAGTTCTGCGTCATACCCATTCTTCTCTGTGAAATATCTCATGATTTCGTTACTGCCCTATGGCAAACTGCATATCAAAATAAACAGGAGATCCTACTGTTTCCAATGGCTGTATAATGATAATGAATGTATCTGTATAATTAGCGGTAATCACGAGAAATCCTTTTTTGAAATCACATCAAATTTCTGCATTTTTTCATACATCCCCATTTCCCCCACTCCAAAATAATGTATTTTTCATATCAGAAGTTGTATTCAGACCCCTGTTTGTCATATAGCCATGGCAGATGCTTGATATGAATTGTTGGTAGGACTATGTGTTTGTCTGACACACATTCTGAGAGGAGCAGATGAGTGTAGGCTAGGCTTAAAAGTTCAACTTCGAAAAGGAAAATTGTACTGTATGTTTTGATTTAGACCTACAATAGGCTATGCTATATCTACTCAGACTCCTTGTCATCCACTGGTAGTACATGTAGTGTGTCTCTGGATAGTGTAAGCTTATGGGTAGTTGTAACAGCTATAGTCAGCAATAGTGCTCTTCCTATAAGTAGGCTATCTTGTGTTCCTTGTAAAAAATACAATGTAGGATTATAACATTATATTCTAATAGGCTACTGTAGATCCTCCATTGCCTTCTTCATTTCGCGCACCCCTTAATGTCCCCTTAAAAAAATTTCATTGACACTAGGGGCTAAGCCCAGGTTGTCCTTAAAGTCTAGAAACGCCCCTGTTCTCTTCTCCTCCTCTCCAATTCTCCTCTCCCCTCATCTCTAATTCTCTTCTCCTCCTCTCCAATTATCCTGTCCTCTCTTCCCTAATTCTCCTCTCTAATCCTTCCCTCTCTTTGCTCATCCTTTCTTCTCTACTCTCATCCTCTCCTCTGCCCCACTGCGTGTATGTAATCATGTGTGTGTGTGTGTGTTTATCAGGAGGATGACTTTGTCCAGCTGGCTGCGATGCACTACTTTGTGCGGTTTGGCTCGGACAGCAGCACTGAGAAGACCAAACAGGTGGTGAGAGAGTGCATCAACACCAACCTCATAGAGAGCAAGTCGGAGCCCAGGTGGATACAGATGGTGACCGCTGCTCATACACAGGTAAACACACACACACACACACACACACACACACACACTCACAGACATTCGGACACACTAAACCATCTAACATCACTAAAAACTAAAAAAGCACTCTGAGAGCGTAGACCTCCAGCAAGCGCCTCCTGGATCCAGACGGTCATCCGGATCACTCCCAAAATGTAATTGCTTCTATCTTGGGTCATCTCAGACCTTTGGGTCACCTTCAGACCTGATAATTTCATCGAAATCCATCCATAACTGTTTGAGTTAGCTTGCTAACAGACAAACAAACAGACAAACAAGCAAACAAGCCCCAATGTAAGCATAACCTCCTTGGCAGAGGTACAGTAATAAGCTAGTATGTCACAGGTACAGTCCATAAACTTCATTTTAATTGTACAATTACATGTATTGTGTGTGTGTGTGTGTGTGTTTGTGCGTTACAGGGTAGATACATCAAATCTCAGAAAAGCACTACAGCCGTGAAACAGGAGTTGTTGGACTACACCAGACGGACCTGGCCGATGTTCTTCTCACGGTTCTTCGAGGTCACCTACAAAACAGGTGCTTTGTGAGCTCTGTTATTTCACAGATAGAGGCTTGGGCGTGCTGGAGCAATGGTAACATCTCTGATTATCGGTGACTGATAATCGGTCGACCCGGGTCTGATTCCCCGTGTCTTTGTCTCTTTGGATGAAAGCGTCCGGTAGATATCGTTCAACATTCAGATTGAGTAATGGCAATGGGGACGTTACAGTGTGTGCCGTTTTGCACAAAATATAGCTCTGAATCACGTGTAACAGGTACATTTAGAGTTAATCGTTGTGGGACTTGTGTTTGTCTTTTCAGACGTGCCATTATGTTTTAGTTAATTCCGTTTAGTCATGTTTTTGGCCCAGTTAGTGTTTAGATAGATAGAGAAAACCTGTAATAACACAGGAAGTATCAGTAACACAAGGCCATATCTCTGTTGCCCTCCAACACACACACACACACACACACACACACTCACACACACACACAGGTCCACCTCTCCCTGTGGAGAACCTGATCTTGGCGGTAAACTGGAGCGGCGTCTCTTTCTGCGAGAACATGGAGAGAGTCCTCTTAGAACTGCCCTACGCAGAGATGACAGACGTCATCGTGAGGTATGCAGCTGACAGAGAACACAACCATGTGTGTGTGTGTGTGTGTGTGTGTGTGTGTGTGTGTGTGTGTGTGTGTGTGTGAGTGTGTGAGTGTGTGTGTTTGTGAGAGTATATGTGTGTGAATATATCTGTGTGTGTGTGTGTGTGTGTGTTGCAGTGAGGAAGACTCAAGTACAGTGATTTCGATGTCCACTCTGAGGGGAGACATCACCATGGTTGCAGAGAAGGGGGTGGAGTTTGTTGAAATGGTGGGCGGGTTTCTGGACGGTCTGAAACAGCGCTCAACCTGTGGAGTCGCCCTGCAGGAAGCTTATAAGCAAGGTAATGAACACGGTTACAAACAAGCTAATGCAGCATTATAAGGATGCTTATAAGCAAGGTAATGAACACGGTTACAAACAAGCTAATGCAGCGTTATAAGGATGCTTATAAGCAAGGTAATGAACACGGTTACAAACAAGCTAATGCAGCATTATAAACAAGCTAATGCAGCGTTATAAGGAT
>NC_085005.1:31424806-31459806 GCF_963854185.1 Sardina pilchardus
TGGACAGGAGAAAATAGTGCAGGCCTTGATAACCACACATCAACATGCTGCCTTTAAAGGAAGCATAGAGTGTCTGAATAAAGAAGAGAGACTGAACGACAGCTTCTACTTCAGTGACCACCCTCAGGAGAGTAGAAGTGAAAGAGAAGAAGAGAGCAAAAGGGAGGATAAAGGAGAGGAAGATGGCGTCCATCCCCTGTGCTCTGATGCTGTTGCTGATCTGCCTGAGTCAGGACCACATGGGTGAGTTACATGGAGCTAACTAATGCTACCATGACAACCACCAGCACTACTCTTAGTGTTCCTTATCACGTCTATCAACTAATAAGTACTACTACCATCTACAAAGTACTGCTGTGCTAACTACTATCTACCAACTACTGCTGCTACCAACTACTAGTACTAAGTAGCCCACTACAGCCTTCTATGGGTGCATTGGATTTGAATGTGAAATGCAGGCCAATGTGACCATGAATTCAACACTATAAAATGTTATGATGAAGTTACAATGAAATTTAATGTGGATGAGATACAAACCAGAAATGATACGGAAGTCAGGTCATGTTTAAGTTGGAGTAGTTTAAGATGAAATTAAATGTCTGTATAAATTGGGCTATGAAATGTAACATATGTATTTGAGGGAATATGTGCTACAAAATGCATTACAAAATGCGTTACAAACGCATTTACTACTGCAGTAATTTGTTCTGTCGGCAGAAAACACTAATGTCTTCAAGCTCTGACCACACTTTATAAAAAACACATTCTGTGTGCACACAAGACAAAAGAGATATGCACCAGACTGACTATAGCAGTTTTCATGATGCACTATTCTGGCTACGAAGGCTGTTTACACTTTCATAGCAGAACTAAAACAGAAATATGTTCAAAGGATGTATGGTTATAGAGATTGCTAAGACATGTGACCAATGTCATCAAAACACAAAGAATTATGGCTAAGTTTGGCTCGCCTGATGCCAGTCCATGTAAACGAGTGTTCTGGGCCTATGATCTGGCATGATAATAATGAAAACTAAGCGTGAAAAAATTGTGTGAAAAACAGAACATAATCTTGCGCTTCCTTACTGCTGCTATCCATGCCACTCCTCGCCTTTTTGTCACCTCTGAAACATGGCGTGTACTATTATTTTTCCACGCTGGAAAACGATAAAAGATAAGCTTCATGTTACTCTATTGAATTTTATAACACAGCAGGTAAGCGGCATTTCAACAACTGCACTTCTTTGTTCCCGCACTTCAGTAAAACAACTTAAGTTTTGGGCCACCGATTCCCAAAATGCGTTGCGTTTTACGTCACATTCTCAATCTAGTGTTACGTTTGTTTTCATTGATAAGAGGTATCGACATATTGTTTTGTGATAAATAAATGCATTTCCACCACACCGTTGCACAGAATATCTTTTCTCCACAGAATAAGGTCTGTTGCACCTCATCCCTCATACAGATGGCAGCACATAACACACTAGTGACAAACCAGTATGCTACCAGCACAAGGAGCCACATGCTAAGCATAATTAGACCTTTATTTATGTGATCTCATCCCCAGGTGTCAGAGGTAACCCCCCCATGGTGTTCTCCAGTGCAGGTGGAGCAGCTACTCTGCCCTGTTATAACGCGGTTGGTCCTGACTGCTCCTCTACTGTGTGGACTAATAACACTGGAACTCCACAGCTGTTGGTTGAATATGGAAGAATCCAACCTGCTGTAGCCACACATAGAGTGACTCTGCTCCCTAACTGTTCTCTCCACATCACTGATGTCACACCTGGGGATGCTGGAGAATACACCTGCCAGCAGTACCTGAGAGAAGGTGGATCACCGCCTGGTCTAGCAGTTCGCCTGACTGTTCTTTATGGTGGGCTTACTTTCCTGACACTCAGTAATGAAGTGTTTGAGAATAATAAGCACATATTACACCATGGACATATATAGACATAAACATATTAGGCGGTAAACTGTGCCATTTCTCCTGCAGTCTTTGCTTCTTCCAGAGAGACTGAGATGAAGGCAGGCAGTAACGTGACTCTCCACTGCACCCTGTACCCCTCTGATTGGTGCCACACACATGCTCATAATTACGAACTCCATCTTAGTGTGCTGGATGAGGAGGGGAAAGAGCTGAGGAACAGCAGAGGTGACCAAATGCCCTGTAAGATCACCGTGGAGCTCAGAGATCCAAACCCTGTTCACGCTCAGAAGACTTGGAGATGCCAGCTGACTGCACGAGGGCACGTTCGGTCCTCTGCCTCCTACACCATCAGAGTTAAAGGTCAGTGGTGATGAGGGCACGTTCGGTCCTCTGCCTCCTACACCATCAGAGTTAAAGGTCAGTGGTGATGAGGGCACGTTCGGTCCTCTGCCTCCTACACCATCAGAGTTAAAGGTCAGTGGTGATGAGGGCACGTTCGGTCCTCTGCCTCCTACACCATCAGAGTTAAAGGTCAGTGGTGATGAGGGCACGTTCGGTCCTCTGCCTCCTACACCATCAGAGTTAAAGGTCAGTGGTGATGAGGGCACGTTCGGTCCTCTGCCTCCTACACCATCAGAGTTAAAGGGATAGTTCAGGTTTTAAGACACGAAGTTATATGGGTTCCCTGTCAGCAACGTTGTGCATCAGCACTGACTTACCCCCCGACAGCGTCCTGTGAGCCGAGATCCAGCCGGTTTTTGATGCTGAAGAAAGTAGTCCGGCAAGTTTCTGGGGTCACGAAAGTAAAGTGTTTTTCTTCTCAAAACCATATGCGTTCAAAAGAGTGATATATTTGCACCACAAAAACGTTGTCCAGGAAAAATTCAAACCTCGTTATCACTTACTTATTTTTCGCGATTCCTATCACTGCGCGCTACTGACAGCTGGACAACGTTTTTGTGGTGCAAATATATCACTCTGTTGAACGCATATGGTTTTGAGAAGAAAAACACTTTACTTTCGTGACCCCAGAAACTTGCCGGACTACTTTCTTCAGCATCAAAAACGATCAAATACCGGCTGGATCTCGGCTCACAGGACGCTGTCGGGGGGTAAGTCAGTGCTGATGCACAACGTTGCTGACAGGGAACCCATATAACTTTGTGTCTTAAAACCCGAACTATCCCTTTAAAGGTCAGTGGTAATGAGGGCACGTTCGGTCCTCTGCCTCCTACACCATCAGAGTTAAAGGTTAGTGGTAATGAGGGCACGTTCGGTCCTCTGCCTCCTACACCATCAGAGTTAAAGGTCAGTGGTGATGAGGGCACGTTCGGTCCTCTGCCTCCTACACCATCAGAGTTAAAGGTCAGTGGTGATGAGGGCACGTTCGGTCCTCTGCCTCCTACACCATCAGAGTTAAAGGTCAGTGGTGATGAGGGCACGTTCGGTCCTCTGCCTCCTACACCATCAGAGTTAAAGGTCAGTGGTGATGAGGGCACGTTCGGTCCTCTGCCTCCTACACCATCAGAGTTAAAGGTCAGTGGTAATGAGGGCACGTTCGGTCCTCTGCCTCCTACACCATCAGAGTTAAAGGTCATTAGTAATGAGGGCACGTTCGGTCCTCTGCCTCCTACATCAGAGTTAAAGGTCAGTGGTGATGAGGGCACGTTCGGTCCTCTGCCTCCTACACCATCAGAGTTAAAGGTCAGTGGTGATGAGGGCACGTTCGGTCCTCTGCCTCCTACACCATCAGAGTTAAAGGTCAGTGGTGATGAGGGCACGTTCGGTCCTCTGCCTCCTACACCATCAGAGTTAAAGGTCAGTGGTGATGAGGGCACGTTCGGTCCTCTGCCTCCTACACCTTCAGAGTTAAAGGGATAGTTCAGGTTTTAAGACACGAAGTTATATGGGTTCCCTGTCAGCAACGTTGTGCATCAGCACTGACTTACCCCGCAACAGCGTCCTGTGAGCCGAGATCCAGCCGGTTTTTGATGCTGAAGAAAGTAGTCCGGCAAGTTTCTGGGGTCACGAAAGTAAAATGTTTTTCTTCTCAAAACCATATGCGTTCAAAAGAGTGATATATTTGCACCACAAAAACGTTGTCCAGGAAAAATTCAAACCTCGTTATCACTTACTTATTTTTCGCGATTCCTATCACTGCGCGCTACTGACAGCTGGACAACGTTTTTGTGGTGCAAATATATCACTCTGTTGAACGCATATGGTTTTGAGAAGAAAAACACTTTACTTTCGTGACCCCAGAAACTTGCCGGACTACTTTCTTCAGCATCAAAAACGATCAAATACCGGCTGGATCTCGGCTCACAGGACGCTGTCGGGGGGTAAGTCAGTGCTGATGCACAACGTTGCTGACAGGGAACCCATATAACTTTGTGTCTTAAACCCGAACTATCCCTTTAAAGGTCAGTGGTAATGAGGGCACGTTCGGTCCTCTGCCTCCTACACCATCAGAGTTAAAGGTCAGTGGTAATGAGACACTTATTATTCTCTTGTTATTATTTCTGTTAAGGTTCTATTTGATTAAGTTTCTCAATTTGTGTTTGTTGATTTATGTTTTTTATTAGCATAGCTTACCATTTCATCACCTGAGGTGATTTGTGGTTTTATTATCTGCACTGTTTAAATTGACAATTTTACATACTGGTTTACATTGACATTCCACTAACACAAAAATAATAACATACCTGTATTTCTAATGTGTTGAAAAGTTAATATTAGTAATGTGTAATATCTGTCTGATCTTCCTCAGCACCAGACTCCTCTCCAGTATCCCCTGCTGCAACAGACTCATCAGGTAAAGCATGGTGGCCATGAAGGGCCAATATTCAAACTGGTGCAAACAATTGACAACAACAACACATTCCATTTATACAGCTCTTTTCGCAACACTCAAAGCGCTTCACTAATGTGTAGCACCCACGTGGGTGATGCCCGGCAGCCATTATGCACCAAAACGCTCATCACACACCAGCTCTGAGGAGGAGAGGGAGGGAGTGGATGAGCCAATCACACTGGGGCACGATTAGGGGGCAGGACTGAATGAGCCAATCACACTGGGGCACGATTAGGGGGCAGGACTGAATGAGCCAATCACACAGGGGCAAGATTAGGGGGCAGGACTGAATGAGCCAATCACACAGGGGCAAGATTAGGGGGCAGGACTGAATGAGCCAGGCTGGTAATTTTACAAGGACATCAGGACATATAAACAGGGTTGTGTCATTTCATTTGATGCGGATGATGAAATATTATTAATTCATTTAAGGTAACTCATCTCAAAGTAATTTCTGCTTCATCTTTCTCTTCTTCAGTACCAGACTCGACCGTAATCTCCACTGCCTCATCAGGTAGGGTAGAAACACCTGAAGTCATTGTGGTCACTGAGTACGGTACAAAAAACACCCCAAAACAATCACTTTTACCTAGCTTGAGTTGCTAGTTGCAACAGTTAAAATAGCCAGGCATGTTAGCTTGCATGTTCATGCCCCCCATGTTCATGAGTGTAGCGTTGTAGCTAACAGTTTACTTACACAGTATATTTGATGTCTTATCATAAATCCAGTTAGGGTACATTCACTTTGAATGAGACTTAACTCTAACCACATACATTAATATTGATATCATTGATATCCTCTAAAGCAAACCGATCACATTGCATGCACTCTGAACCCATCATGAATTGCCCATATGTATGCTTTCTTTACACCATTCAACAGTCCACCTGTGTACCCTAGAGGCTGTCATCAGACTCTGCATCTTCTCCATGGTGCTGATTATACCTGCACTCATTGGAACTGTTCATTTAGTGAGGAGGAAGCAGACAAGTAGAGGTGAGAGTGGCACACACACACACACACACACACACACACACACACACACGTTAAATCAGTTAAAGTGTAACTCTGGCAAAAATGGACATTAAGGTGTTTTTCTGAATGAAAATACATCATCTGATGAGGTTTGGCACTGTTTTGACCTTACATTTTTCAGAAGTGAAAGGTGTGTAGATTTGAACCAAATCGGGTTTGGTTCTTAACCAAAATACAAGCTTCGATGTGTTGATTAGACATCGTCATCTTCATCGTCATCGTGAAAATTAGGTCCATGGTTTCCAGGCTGTATAGATTTGTCCAGTTTTTTTATTTGTATATTATCAGGGTTATTGCTAGCATTTGTTTATTTGTTTATTATCAAGGGTATTACTAACATTTGTTTATTTGTTTTTGTTTATTGTTCCTGCAACATATCTGTCATTCCACAGAGGATCCTTCAGTCATTGAACTACAATCGCTGAATAAACATGGTGAACAACAAGTGCTGAATTATTATGGTGAACAACAAGTGCTGAATTATTATGGTGAACAACAAGTGCTGAATAAACATGGTGAACTGCAAGTGCTGAATTAACATGGTGAACAACAAGTGCTGAATTATTATGGTGAACAACAAGTGCTGAATTATTATGGTGAACAACAAGTGCTGAATAAACATGGTGAACTACAAGTGCTGAATTAACATTGTGAACTACAAGTGCTGAATTAACATGGTGAACTACAAGTGCTGAATTAACATGGTGAACAAGTGCTGAATTAACATGGTGAACTACAAGTGCTGAATTATAATGGTGAACAACAAGTGCTGAAATGAATTAACATGGTGAACTACAAGTGCTGAATTAACATGGTGAACTCTTCATGACTCTTCTGTGTGAAGTAATCTTCCTCATCTTGGTGTGGCGCTTTGTAGCGGTATCAATAGTCAGTATAATTATCATATCTGATAAAACATGTAGAAAGACATACATATGTTTGAATAATATTTGTGTAATCTACAATACAATGTCTTAATGTTTGACATTTTGAAAGTGTGTCATACATGCATACACACAGAGAAGTCTTTCATTTATTTTGAATTGTAGACTTAAAAGCAATTAAGACTGACTTTATTAATACTGTAAGACTATTACTGTAGGACTAAGGTATTTTTCCATCCATGAGCCGATCTCTAAAGTTCACATTTGTAAGACGGGGGAGACGACCTCACAGCTGGACACTCCTCTGTGTTCAGGTGATCTGTTTGTATTTGACTGTCCCCATTGTGTGGAGACCACCATTTGGCCAGGGCTCCCGGGCCCATGCCAGACACACCTCCATTTTCCCCTCTCCACGCTTCTGGGGAACTAATGCTGAAAACTGAAATGTATCTGTTTCATGACAAATGATAATGTATCTATGTTTGGTATCATTTTTAATGTCTCAATGCGAGAAGTAAGAGGGTCTCAGTGGTACAATTCTAAAATAAGTGTAAATATGTTTTCTGGTGATCTAAGCGAAAATTGCCAGTGTTGGATGGGAAACCTCCCATTCACATTTTGTAATGATAAAGATATACTGTACCCTGTGGAGGGCCAAGGTTTTCTGTAGCCACACAGTCTATATGTTAATTTCTAAGGTGGAACCACACCGACATGCCTCCTGTTTTCTAGATGGATATTTAAGAAAAAACAAGAGTGACCCTTCAGTCCTTGCTTACCAAGAACTCCACCAGTGTGTAGCCCAAGCTAGGAGAGTCTGACTAACAGCACTCCAAACTGGAGTTAGAACTGGAATCTCTCTGCTTAGAGTTCCACTTCTTTAGTCAATTCTACATCAGGTATGATATCTTGAACTTTACTTTAGGTTGATTGTTTTAACTCTTTACTACTTTATTATTGTCTGTACTTTTATACCTTTATTGATTACCTTTATACCTTGGTTGATTGTATTAGAAAGATTACAAATAAATGTGATCTTTATTGGTAATCGGTAATATTCTTTTCTTGAGATTGGAGTCCTAATCAAGGCATTTGTTTAATCAGATATCTTAAGTGAATTCTCAGTTAAACTGCGTAACTTGTGGGGGCCAGTTATACTATTAGGAGTCACTGCGCAAATTCAGTTTTGCACCAAGCCTTGAGAGCCTCTGCGTGCTAATGCCAGCCGGCCTGATTAGCCAAACGAATAGTGGTCACTGAACTGGTAAGAGAAAACTCCACAGAGGTGCCAATAGTCAATGAACTGCAGATATATTGTTAATGATATTAGGTTGGATCTCATTGTGATTAAACAAATCGGCCTTGTAGAGAGATAAGTTTAGAAATACTTATTTATTGTAGACTGATATTTCAGTCATCGGCAGCGAAGCTAATGATTATACCATAATGGAGTCAGATGGTCAATAAACAAACTAATTCAACACAACCTCTCTAGCGCACCGGGCAAAGACAGAACACGTATATATATAAGCAGGAATATATATTGTTGTATATTTTTTTCAGCCTACAATACTGTATTCTTCTGCTCACATCTGTTGTATTTAGATTGTGGCTGGTATTAATTGTTCATTATTTTGTTTAGCTTATCTATGCTTTTGCTTGACATTTCTTGCATTTGGAGATAATTATTGTATGCTTCTAGTCTGGCTATCACCAGACTAAGCTCAATCTCCCCCGCCCCCCCAAAAAAGAAAGAAACAAATGTCAGCATGTCCTTTTTCAGGCACTCAGACACTCTCCTCTTAACGCTGCATCCCCTGACAGTGTTACTGATCAGCCTGCATGGGGGAGTTACATGGAGCTAATGCAATTGCTGTAGTCACACAAACACACACAAACCCTCTCACTCTCTCTCATACCCACACACACACACACACACACACACACACACACATATTACTCCTCGTGTACAGGAATATAAATGCTAGTAGACAAATCCTACTCCTTCAGACCCAGCACCAGTAGCATAAGTGTCTTTGCTGTAAGAACGAACACTGCTGGACGAAACAGAAACAGGGTAGGAGGAGACTCACACACAATCACCTATCACACACACACACACACACACACACACACACACACACCACCACCTCACCACCACATAGCTACATTTAGAGGAAGAAACACACACACACATGCACATACACACATGCACACGCGCATACACACACACACACACACACACACACACACAACCACACGTATTTATGAACCTCACTCACCACATGGCTTCATTTAGAGGAAGACACACAGCAGGGAGGCTGACACTAGACCTGGGCTCCGTTCGAATCGGGTAAAACTGCTGCCTTCTAAGATATCTAACTGGAGAGCAAGGCAGCGAAGGCCGTTCGAAACCGAAAAAACGATTTTCGCTGCCTTCTAAGATATCTTAGAATTCCTGAATAACGGTAAATTTTGAAGGCAGCATCGATGTACACTTGAAGCTCCCTTCTACCCATAATCCTTTGCGGCCACGTCTGAATCTCTGTGTAAACAAAACAAACATGGCTGCCGATATCGGTAAACGACTGCCGAATCTGTTGAAATGTCATTTGTGTGACGTTATTTAGCTTCGATTTGTGGAAAGTAGATTGAAAATAAATGGTTTACTACCTGGTTATACCATTGTTGTACCCACTAATAACGCCTGGTCTGAGATATTAGCTGCCAGTGAAACTATTTTATACCGTTAGCCTGCTAGCTTACGTAGGCTAATTTAGTTTAACGTCAGGCTTTTGCTAACGTCATACCGTAGTGTTAACCAAAGATTCTAGAGTGCTACGCTCATTTTTAAACGACGCGTTTAATCTAAAGTCATGTCTAGTTAGAGAGCTCTCTATTTAGGGAGGGAGGCAATAGGCAGCTGCCGTCCAATTCGAACGGAGCCCTGGAGTCACAGTCACAGCAGGCCACAGCGTCCGCACCATATTTGGGTCCAAGTGCTATGGGGACCCGGGTTCAAGTCTGGGTCATTTCCTATCCAATCACATCTCTCTCTCTGGCCCGGGTCATTTCCTGATCCAATCACATCTCCCTCTCTGGCCCGGGTCATTTCCTGATCCAATCACATCTCACTTTCCCACTCTCTTCCTGCCAGTCTCTCACTGTTCACTATCAAAATAAATAAAAAAAATAATTGATTGTGTGTAGTGGAAGAAGTGGAGAAAGTTGTTACCAATCCCCCAGCAGCATAGCAGCATAGCGTGAAAACATTCACAAACAATTCTCTCATCGGAGAAGTTAGAATAGTCATAGCTAGTGGTTGGGTTACAGTGGTCACAACACCATTCATTTTGGCGTCACTTTGACATCAAATAACGTTACATCTGAAGCATTTTAAGCATTTATAACCTTTTCTATTATCAGAGAAGTACAACATTGTGTGACTAGCAGCTCAGGGCTGGAAAGTTTCAGAAAATGGCAAGCGTGAGAGTTCGGCGAAAATTTTTTTGACTGTCACACTCAAAGCGTGACATTTGGCACTCCGATTAGAGTCGATTTTTCAAGTGTGAACTTATCAAAAAAGAGGCAAATAAATGTTACACAGCTCTGCAACAACAATGATAGACTTAGCAGCCTTAACGTTAACTTGGAAAATCAAGGAGAAACAGCGAATCAACAGTGAACAAAATCTGGCAAGCAGGAGAACGTTTTAAATCTAATTGTCGGAGTCGGCGCTGTTGTGTTTGAAAGATAAGTTAGAGGCACCAAGACCAGCCTTACGTTGCTTCTGATTTGTTTATATTGCGTGATGCCTTCCGTGGTTGGTGAGATTTAGGCACAAAGGACTGATGGATTGGTTATTGCTGTCAGTCAATCAGAGCTCGAACTACGGCAAGGCAATGACCAAAGTTTATCATCATGAAAAAAAATAAATATATAGTGCACTGAATGGCGAAATATTTTGCGTGAGAAATGTCAAGTATGGCGTGTGGTGTGAGAATGGGTCAAATTGCGCGACTGTCACGCTCAAAGCGTGAGGCTTTGGCAGCCCTGCTAGCATCATAAGGGCACTTTTCTTTCTGAATGAATAATGTTCTTCCTCAACATAGAGGGGGCATAAGGTCTTTTTTTATCTTAAAACTAAATTATTTGATAATGGAACTATTATGTAAAGGATAACGGCCGAGTTGACCTGTTCGATGGTGGAGGTTTAGAACTCTGGCGATGTGCCCTGCACGTAGAAAGTTGATGTGTGGCGGAAAGTAGTTCTACAATCAAGACAGCCTTTATTCACATACTCACATCATCACCACAGAGCAGATACTGTGCCTGTATTTATAACACCAACACTGAGTGTCACCTTTTCCAACACCACCCACCACGAGTGCAGTATGTAAGGGATAACGGCCGACAAGGGACCTGTTCGATAGAAATAATGGCGAGGTGGAGGTCTAAAGTCTGGCGACGTGCAAAGCACGAAGACAGAGTTGCTTCCTCCGAAACATTATTTCCATCGAAGAGGTCACCTCGTCGGCCGTGATAATGTGAGAGTGTGAGTATGTGAATAAAGGCTGTTTAGCACAGTATCTGCTCTTTGGGGCCCCCTTGTGGCCCATCTTGTTTCTGTTTGCACAAGTAAGAGGTGATGTGATGTGATGTGATGTGATGTGATGTGACTATTTATTTCATGCGTAATACATGTCTAATGACCATCCTCCAGTCCTCCAGTCTATTCTGAAAATATCTGCCAGCAGGTACTTCAAGTACAAAAAAGCACAAAATCAGTGTAAATATACAAGATTTAATTAGCAATGGACCCAAACTAACTAGTTAGAAGGGACAATATGTAAAACAGATGATTGGCAGGTCTGTGACCTGTTTGTTCAACAAAGGAATAATCTTGAAAGATGGAAAAAATCCAGGTGCCACTGATAAGTGCTTAGGTCTTCACCTTATTGTCTAAATTATGAAAACAATTGTCTGAATTTCACAAGTTTCTGAAGCCCTGCTGAGGACCAGAAGTGGCCGAAACCTGTAGATGTGTACAGGAAGAAGTAGCGCAGGCCTTCATAACCACACGTCAACATGCTGCCTTTTAAGGAAACGCTCAGGGCCTGAATAAAGAAGAGAGACTGACCGATAGCTTTTACTTCAGTGACGCACTCATGCAGTAGATTAAAAGTGAAACAGCACAAAGATGAAGATGGTGTCCATCCCCTGTGCTCTGATGCTGTTGCTGATCTGCCTGAGTCACGACCACATGGGTGAGTTACATGGAACTAACTAATGCTACCATGGCAACCACCAGCACTATGTTGGTGTTCCCTATCACGTCTATCAACTACCAAGTACTTCTGCTACTAGCCTATACTAAGTGCTGCTGCTACCAACTATCTACTAAGTACGGCTGCTGCCAAGTACGATCTACTTAGTGCTGCTGCTGCTACCAACTACTACTGGTGCTAAGTAGCTTAGTACTGCCCTTCTGAGGTTGTAATGGATTTGAATGTGAAATGCAGATCAATGTGACCATACAATCAACAGGATCAAATGTTATGATGAAGTTGCAATGAACTTTAATATGGATGAGATAGAAACCAGATATGAGATGTGAGTCAGAATCAGAGGTCATGTTCAACTTTCAAAGGAAAATACAGTATGTGTAGCCTATACTTTGGGGCATCAAATGTACAGTATGTTGTATTGGATTTGAATGTGAAATGAAGGCCAATGTGACCATGAATTCAACACAAAATGCTATTATAAAGTTACTATGAAATTTAATGTGGATGAGATACAAACCAGAAGTTTGACGTGAGTCAGCATCAGAGGTCAAAGGGAAATGGACATGTGTGTAAAGATTGGGGCATAAAGTGTAATGTATATATTTCAAATACTGTAGGAAATGTGTGCTACCTAATGCATTCATTAATTACAAAACGCCGTAATACTGTAGCCATTTGCTTCCTGTCAGTAGGAAGCACTAATGTCTCTGACCACACGGCATTAACCACATTCTGTGCACATACAACAAAATAGATGTTTTGCACCAAACTGAGTGCTGCAGCTTTCATTTTGCATTACTCTGTCTATGAAAGCAGAGTCTGTTTATAGTTTCATAGACAACAGAAGAACAAAAACAGTCATACACTGAAATAAACCATTGGATTTCCATAATTTTAATATGTAGCGTACATGGGTTGCACATAATTTAAGTATCTAATACATTTAAATAGCATTTCCCTTTCAGTTCAAGATTGATTCATGACATGAAGACATGATTTTAGTAATGAATTCCAATGAAATTTCATTTAAGTTGTATCCTCCTGACTACCAGCAGTTCATTTTTGGCCTCTCTAGAGGGCCTTTCTAAACTGTAATATCTCCCACACCATACATACTACTGAGCTAACTCCTTTTGTTCTCTAAAGGGGACATCCAGGGCTTTTAAATGATATGAAATATATGGGGGTTTGGGGAACTTCCTCTTTTTCTTCCTGGAAAATTGGATCAATTTGACACATGTCATTACAAGAAAAAAAGAGGAAGTTCCCAAAACCCCACCCCCATAAATTTGGTATCAATTACAAGTCCTGAATGTCCTCTTGAGAGAACGAAAGGACTTAGCTCAGTAGCAAGCATGGTCTGGGAGATATTCAAGTTTACAGATGTCCTCTAGAGAGAGGACAAAACAAACCTCTAGTCAGGAGGTTAAAGTTTACTTGATATACACATGCCATTTCAAAATGCTTATGTTATGACAGATGAGGCTTACACTATATTGCCAAAAGTATTGAGTCACCTGCCTTGACTTCCATATGAACTTCAGTCACATCCTATTCTTGATCCATAGGGATTAATATGACATTGGTCCACCCTTTGCAGTTGTAGCACTTACCTCGATTTGTGATAAGTTATGCTATATTAGGACCAGTGACTAGGCTCGTAGAGAGCAGAAGTGGCTAAAACAATAATTACAGCAAAATAACATTAGACACACCACAGACCATGAATTCAGTTTTAAATGCCGGCTTGTTTATATTGGAAAAGAGCAAAACTAGAAAACATACATTGGTACCATTAGAGACATGAAATGGACAATATTCAATAAAGAATTGGAATCCAGTATGTAGAAATGTATAATTACCTCTTCTTTCAGGTAATAAAGTGTACAGTTAAATCTCTTAACTTGGTTTAGTTTAAAGAAAATAATTATCAAGTTTAGTTTAAAGTTGCCTTTAAATTACTATTTAGTTTCTATTTAGAGTTAACTCAGTTTCTGTTTAAATCCTATTTTAAATTAAATTAACCTAAATCCTTATTTTGTTTAATAAGACTTATTTCACATTAGTATTAATGAGTTTAAATTAGGCTAAATTCAAATAGAAAATATTATTTCAATTAGTACGTACTTTAACTTTAAGTTCAACAATATTTAATTGTCAATAGCACTAAATGCTTTAAATCAATATGATCAATGCAGCAATAGCTTTAAATCAATAGCATCAATGCAGCAAGTGCTTTAAATCAATAGCAGCAATAGCTTTGAATCAGTAGCATTAAAGCAGCAAGTGCTTTAAATGAGTAGGCCTATTTTTAGAATCAGGCATTAGCTGTTAGCTATCTAAACCAGTGAGCTACTAGGTTTAGCTGGTTCAAAAACAAAATCAAAACAGTGTAGCTTTGACATAACAGTAGGCTAATACCATCAAGTTTCAAAGATACCATTCACCATTCAATATAACAGTAAGGCTGTAAACGTTAGTGAATAAAACTATCAAGTAACATGTTAAACAGTGCTTTCAGTAACAATGCAATTCAATCAAATGTGCTAAACAGTCAGTGCATTTAACCTTGCTAGCAGCCAGTTGAGCAATCCAGTGAAATCCACGTGGAAAACGTGGAGATGAATTAGGTTTCGGTTTCGAATGAGTCCCACGCTACCGCAATTCAAAGTCCAATAAACAATCCTCTTGACAGAAAATGACGATGGCTTTTAAAAGTCCTACCGCAATTCCAAAGAAAGAGTTCTTGTTGTTATCCCAATGTCGATGAATCCGATGGATGCAGCTAGATGATGCTCCGATGGTTCTCTCGGGTGGGAGGCTCGCCAGCGGTGCGTGGCTCAAATACACGGTGGTTACTATACTCTCTAATATGTCAAAAATAACACAGTCTACCTCGTAGACCAAATGTAACACAAACACACTTTGAAAATAAAAGGAAATAAACGTTTTCACGCGACTTGCTCTTATTTTGCTCACTGGTTTGTTGTTGGCTAGCTGTTAACTTTCAGCGTGCGTGACTTCTCTTCTGACTAGCGTTCTCTCTCTCTAACAGGAAGTTGCAACCAGCCATTCTGATAGGCTGATTCGTATTAAGTGACAAAACTTCCTGTAAGAATTAATATTGAAACGAAATCATTTTTAATCTTATTTATTATACTAAATCATGAACTTTATTTATTATATCAGCATATTTATTCAAAAGTATTTTTATTGTTATTTATTCAAGAATGTATTTATGGCTATTTTAACCTGGGTTACACCCTCCCCTCTTGAATCTATGCAAGTCTCTTTGCATACTTTAGTGGGTTTTTAAAGTTAGGCTCTAGAAGAGATTTAGTGACAGCTTCACTCAAGCTCTGAAATAAGTTTTGCACAATTGTCACTAAGGGATTTCCTAACTCATTATAAGTCAGTCGTTTTGTTGGTTCTCTGTGTCTTGAGGATCTTCTCTCTGTATTCTCAATCTCACTTCCTTCTTCCTCATTTCTGTCTTCATCAATCTGTGTTTCATCTTGATGTGTAGCTTCACCATCTTCTGCAGGTTCAGACTCAACACATCTCGCGGAATCTGTTCCATGACAGGTATCAGGTTCAGCTTCAGTTGTTTCTGTTTCAGGGTTTGTTCCTTCCACAGGTGTTTCTGCTGATTGTTCAGGTAAGTTTTCTTTTTCAGATGTGTCATTTGTCGTGACAGGTTCCGTTTCAGTTAAGTGTTCAGTGTCATGTCCAGGTGGGTTTCCAGATGAGGCTTCAACAGATTCCTCCGGAGCACTGTTCGAGACTGTTTCAATGCCCGTACAGGTAGGCTCGACAGAAGAACTGGGCTGCTCTCTGGAAGGCATAGTCCTAGAGTATTCTCTAGTGAATCGTATGGGTTCTGTGACTGGATCATAATAGTAATACGACACAAAGTCATCTTCAACAGAGTTAAACTCTGACTCTTGTTCTTGCTCGTCAGGATTAGGCTGTGGGTGTTGACGTGTACTGGGTCTTTGAGGTTTGTCTGACACAGCTGGGGGTCCTCCCTCAGAAACTGGTAAGAAACCACATGGTAACAAGAGGTCTCTGTGCAGCGTTCTAAGGGGACCATCTTTGTTCTCTGGCTTGACGGTGTAAACTGGAAGGTCTCCATTCCGGCTAACGACGACATGCACGGTTTCTTCCCACTTGTCAGCCAACTTGTGCTTTCCTCTTATACGAACATTCCTGACTAGTACACGATCGCCCACATCCAAGGTGGATTCAGTGACACGTCTGTCAAATCTGACTTTGTTTCGGGCTGCAGTCTTGGCAGCATTCTTACTAGCCAGCTGGTAACTCTCTTGGAGATGGCTTTTCAGAGCTCTTACATACTCAGAGTGAGACTTCTGGTTGTTGCTGTTCAATGGGACATTGAAGGCAAGGTCGATAGGCAACCGAGGCTGGCGACCAAACATGAGTTCATATGGCGTGAACCCGGTTGTCTCGTGTTTCGTGCAATTATACGCATGCACCAATGGCTTAACGAAGTCTCGCCAGTGAGTTTTGTCTTGGCTTTTGAGAGTACCTAGCATGTTTAATAGAGTCCTATTAAATCTCTCCACAGGGTTTCCCCTGGGATGATACGGTGTTGTTCTCACTTTTGTAATGCCTGCTAGATCACAGAGTTCTTTAATTGTCTTAGACTCGAAGTCTCGGCCTTGATCGCTGTGTAGTTTTTCAGGAAATCCATAATGGATTATGAAGTTTTCCCACAGGCATTTGGCCACTGTTCGAGCTTTCTGATTAGGAGTTGGAATCGCCAGTGCGTACTTAGTAAAGAAGTCAGTGATCACAAGAACATCCGTGGTATTGCTTCGGTCTGGTTCTATCGATAAAAAGTCCATACAGACCAGCTCCAGGGGTCTTGTGACTTGGATGTTCACCAAGGGTGCTGCCTTCTCTGGTGGTGTTTTACGACGTACACAGCGGCTACAACTCTTTATCTTCTTCTCAACGTCAGTAGCCATCCTGGGCCAAAAGAATCTGGATCGTGTGAGGTCAAGGGTCCTGTCAAAACCCATGTGACCCATGTCATCATGAAGGCTTTTCAGCACCATGTCTCTAAACTTCACAGGCAAAACAATCTGGTATTGAGTTTCTTCTCTGACTTGCCTCTTCCTGTAGACAATGTTGTCCTTCAATTCCAGCTTGTTCATCTCTCGCAAGAAGATGGGAAGATCTGGTAGCTCCTTCTTAACAGCTGGAGGAGGGGATTCCCCAGTTTCCATCAGACGGATGATTTCACAGAGTGCAGGATCGGCTCTCTGTTGCTGTATCAAATCTTCCTCTGATATACTGGGAATGACTGGGAATCCATCACAACGTTCAAAGCTGTCTGGAACCGCTTTAGCCATCATGGCAAGGGATGTAACAACTGGATTGATGAGACCATTCTCTTGAATGTTTACAGGAGGGCAGACGAGATGTTTTTCACAGACAGCGTTCACAGTTTTGGAGGAGATCCGTGTGACTGTGTCAGACTCAGGTAAGTGGTGGTGTATGAACTGACGGATTCGCTCCTCTTCTTTCTGAGAGACTAGGTCATTCACAGGTTCAGCATGCGGACGTCGCGAGAGACCATCTGCATCGAGATTGCGTTTACCCGCTCTGTACTGCAGCTGGAAGCTGAAGGTGGAGAGGGCAGACAACCAACGGTAACTCGTCGCGTCCAACTTGGCTGTTGTGAGCAGGTAAGTTAGCGGGTTGCTGTCTGTGAACACTGTAAAAGGGATTCCATACAGGTAGTCAGCGAACTTCTCCGTTACAGCCCACTTGAGGGCTAGAAACTCAAGTTTGTGAGCTGGATAACGAGATTCGCTCTTGGACAATCCACGGCTTGCATAAGCTATAACACGCATGGCTCCCTCCTGCTCCTGATATAGGGCTGCTCCTAATCCAGTCGTGCTTGCATCAGTATGTAACACATATGGCAGCTTTGGGTTGGCAAATCCTAACACTGGAGCAGTGGTGAGTTTGTCAATGATGGAATCGAATGCGCGTTGACAGCTGTCAGTCCATCGTGTTCCGAAAGGTTCTCTTGGCTTGAAGTACTGGCCGCTGTTCTCTTTTGACCTGCTGTTCTTTCTAAGAGGTGGGTACCCCGCAGTGAGGTCATTTAATGGCTTTACTATCTTCGAATAATTCTGGATAAATCGACGATAATACCCAGCAAAGCCTAAAAATGAGCGTAGCTCTTTGAGGTTCTTTGGGGTAGGCCAAGTCTTCAGAGCCTCAATCTTTTGGGGGTCTGTGTCAACGCCATGTTGAGACACGATATGGCCTAAGTACTTTACAGACGTTTGGAAGAATTTGCATTTTTCCAAGGACAGTTTCAGGCCATACTCTTTAAGACGGTTCATGACATTGAGGAGACGGATCTCATGCTCTTCGAGAGTTTCAGAAAAGACTATGATATCGTCTAAAAAGACGAGGACTTCTTTGAGGTTGATATCCCCCATGCACTTCTCCATCAACCTTTGAAACGTACTGGGTGCGTTCGTTATACCCTGAGCCATTCTATTGAACTCCCAGAACCCCAATGGGCACACAAAGGCTGTTTTGGGTTTATCAGCTTCCTCTACTTCAATCTGATAATAGCCTGATTTGAGGTCTAGGACGGAGAACCATTTTGAGCCTGTGAGTGCAGAGAAAGTCTCCTCTAGGTTAGGCAAGGCATAAGCATCCTTGATTGTCTGCAGGTTCAACTTGCGATAATCGACGCAGAGTCTCACATCCCCATTCTTTTTTCGGACTACTACTATAGGAGAAGAGAATGGTGACTCTGACTCACGAATTATTCCTGCCTCACTCAGCTCTTGCAGGTGTCTCCGTACTGCGTCGAGGTCTTGTGGACGAATGGGTCGAGGTCTGTGCTTGAAGGGAGTCTCATCGCTCAATTTGATCTGGTGCTTAACTTTGTCTGTTCTACCAAAGTCTGTGTCATGTAGAGCGAACACTTCTGGCATAGCACATAGCTTTTCTTCTATTCGTTTTCTCCATTCAGCTGGAAGTGGGGAGCCATCGAAGTTTAAGTTCAGCTTTACATCGTTGAAGGACTTTGGGGAACTACCGTGGCGTGCAGCATTAGATGGTGTACACTTGTTCTGGACAACTTCCTGCAACGCATGCACTTCAGCTATGACGCTTTTTGCGGAAAGGATTATGTCGTGCTTGCTCTCATTGCGCAACACCACAGGCAGCTTTTTGGATGGATTGTTAGGCAGACTGAGTAAGCAACTAGTGACTAACATGCCTCCAGGTAAGGAAGACGAGGAGGGGGGTTCGACAACAACCCATCGGTCTGAAGCTTGGCTATTAACATGAGCAAATGCTTCTATCACACAGCTTTGACCAGCAGGGATAACTGTAGGGTCTTTTCCTGGTAGCCTCACTAGTCCTAAGCTGCTGTTTACTTTTTGCTTGTTTCTCTGTTGCATTACTTGAAGGACAACTCTGCTACCATATGGGAGAGTTTGAAGATCTGTGTTTGCTTTGGAGCAATTCTCGTACACTTGGTCTAAGGTGTTAGTGCCAATCAGGAGTGTGGATTGGGCACTAGGGCGTGTGTCAGGGACAACCAACGCAAGAGTTGGCACATTGATCTCGGAGCCAAAACAATTCTTGGGGAAAGTGATGTTTACTTCTATGAATCCTGAATAAGGCACAGTTTGGCCATTTGCAGCCTCAACTTCTAACAGCTCGTTCAAAGGGTGGATCCCCAGGGTGTGGAGGTTGTTTTCATAGAAGGATTGAGACACTGTGGTCACTTGAGACCCTGTGTCGAGAAGGCAGTTACAGGTTTGTCCATCAATGAGCACACAAGCTGTGTATTTAGCTCCAACTAGTCCCTTTGGCAGGTTCACGTTGCGGGATCTGCTGTGTTTAGAGGTGGGACGGTTTTCACTGCCTTCAGCTCTCATTTGTCCCGCAATGAGGGCTGACTTCAGTTTAAACGCTGGGGAGAGGATGAACCATTTTGACTGTCCCACGAGGACTGTTTTTCTTTCAGCTGTATTTTCTTTTCAGCTACTAATGCTGGATCTGGCTCATTGTCACAGGTGGGAGCAATATGGCCATCTTCGCCACAATGAAAACAGTACCATGGCCTGGGTCTGGTACTAGGCCTCGGGGTTGAAGTTGAAGGGCTATCAGATGCTTGGGTCTTGGGTTGACGCTTTGAACTGTATTGTGCCACATTGTCCTTTGTCTTTGGGGGTTTCTTTGATTTTCTGCTTGTGAGCTGGCTTTTCAACTCTGTAACTTGTTTCTTCAGTTCAGCGACCTCGTCTGGAGATGCGCTGGACTCTGCTTTCTTTGTCTTTTGTCGAGTGAGTTGACTCTGTAGCTGAGCAACTTGCTTCCTCAGTTCAGTGAGGTCATCGTCCACTGATGTATCGGCTTCAAGAGAGCTTGCTGTCAAGAGACGGACATTGGCTTTCTGCTTTGATGCACCAAGGTGCTTCTTCATTCGGTTCTCTTTGGCAGTTTGCTTATCTTCTTCTATGCGCAGTTGCATCAGCAAATCTGAGAAGGGAGGTGGGTTGTCTCTCTTGCGTTCAAGCTGCAGGTCCGCTATCAGTACATTGTCCCAGCACCCTCGACAAAACTGGCGCAGGAGGTGACGGTCAGCTTCACTGGCAGATAGACCACCTCTCTTCAATACTTTGGTGAGAACAGTCTGTAGCCTGTGTAAGAACTGGGAGGCTGTCTCTCCAGTATTCTGGAATGTGTTGAGGAACACAGCGAAGAGCTCATCACCATCTTGTACAATTCCGAATGCTGAATCTAGCAGCTCAAGGTAGGCTTCAGGCAAGGCCTGTGGGCCTAAAGGTTTGATAACGTTGGCTGCTGGGGGAACTAAGCTTTCTAGAATCTTTCTTGAGCGTTGTAGATCAGACAGAGCTGGATCTTTTAGAATGAGCTCAACGCTAGTTCTCCATGTGTCAAAATCTATTTCGTGATTCGGGCAAGGGGTTTTGCCAGAGAATTGTCTGAGTCTGAATGACGCATGCATCACTGGTGCAGGGGCGTTACTTTTTACTACATGTTCCACAATCACTCGTTGCACTTCAGGAGGATTAGAGTAACTTGCAGCAGTGATAGGGGCTTCATTGTCTTTAACCGGACTTAAAGCTTTGGCCTCAGCATCACGTTGGGGAGTTTCGTCAGGCTCTTTTGTCTCAACAGGAGAGGTTGCTTGTGGCTGCGCCACTGGTGGTTGTTCTTGTTCACTCTCAACTTCAGTGTGGGAAGACTCGATTTCAGGCTCATTGACAGGCTCTGCACTAACAGCTACTGATTTACTGCATTCAGACAGCTGTTCTCGCAGGATCTCTTCATAGGATCGACCACTCAGTTTAGCGATCTTTTGCAGTTCAGTCAAGAAGCTTTGGACGGCGCCACCAGTCACAGTAAGGACATATTCAACTGACAAGGCTTTGATCTGATAAGTCACTTCACTAGGGCTCTCATAGTTATGTGGAAGCAAAGGATCAAGGGCTGTGACTGCAGCTCCACTCTCATACTCCACAATGACATTTCTGTGGTATGGGGATTCAGGGTCATCTACTCTGATTGCTCTCCCGATACGTCCATACCGGTTCAGGAAGTCAGTGACGTCTTGATCTTTGTCTGTGTCAGTAAGTCCACTAATAATGACTGAGTTAGGCACTTTTACATTTTCTCTATCTACCACTTCCATTTTGGCCGGACTTGGTTCTATTTTAGGTCTGGGTGATAAAATTACTTTATTTCACTAATAATCCTCTCTATTTTAGCAATCAACTGCTCCTGGCTGGCTCGCCATTTATATTGTAGCACTTACCTCGATTTGTGATAAGTTATGCTATATTAGGACCAGTGACTAGGCTCGTAGAGAGCAGAAGTGGCTAAAACAATAATTACAGCAAAATAACATTAGACACACCACAGACCATGAATTCAGTTTTAAATGCCGGCTTGTTTATATTGGAAAAGAGCAAAACTAGAAAACATACATTGGTACCATTAGAGACATGAAATGGACAATATTCAATAAAGAATTGGAATCCAGTATGTAGAAATGTATAATTACCTCTTCTTTCAGGTAATAAAGTGTACAGTTAAATCTCTTAACTTGGTTTAGTTTAAAGAAAATAATTATCAAGTTTAGTTTAAAGTTGCCTTTAAATTACTATTTAGTTTCTATTTAGAGTTAACTCAGTTTCTGTTTAAATCCTATTTTAAATTAAATTAACCTAAATCCTTATTTTGTTTAATAAGACTTATTTCACATTAGTATTAATGAGTTTAAATTAGGCTAAATTCAAATAGAAAATATTATTTCAATTAGTACGTACTTTAACTTTAAGTTCAACAATATTTAATTGTCAATAGCACTAAATGCTTTAAATCAATATGATCAATGCAGCAATAGCTTTAAATCAATAGCATCAATGCAGCAAGTGCTTTAAATCAATAGCAGCAATAGCTTTGAATCAGTAGCATTAAAGCAGCAAGTGCTTTAAATGAGTAGGCCTATTTTTAGAATCAGGCATTAGCTGTTAGCTATCTAAACCAGTGAGCTACTAGGTTTAGCTGGTTCAAAAACAAAATCAAAACAGTGTAGCTTTGACATAACAGTAGGCTAATACCATCAAGTTTCAAAGATACCATTCACCATTCAATATAACAGTAAGGCTGTAAACGTTAGTGAATAAAACTATCAAGTAACATGTTAAACAGTGCTTTCAGTAACAATGCAATTCAATCAAATGTGCTAAACAGTCAGTGCATTTAACCTTGCTAGCAGCCAGTTGAGCAATCCAGTGAAATCCACGTGGAAAACGTGGAGATGAATTAGGTTTCGGTTTCGAATGAGTCCCACGCTACCGCAATTCAAAGTCCAATAAACAATCCTCTTGACAGAAAATGACGATGGCTTTTAAAAGTCCTACCGCAATTCCAAAGAAAGAGTTCTTGTTGTTATCCCAATGTCGATGAATCCGATGGATGCAGCTAGATGATGCTCCGATGGTTCTCTCGGGTGGGAGGCTCGCCAGCGGTGCGTGGCTCAAATACACGGTGGTTACTATACTCTCTAATATGTCAAAAATAACACAGTCTACCTCGTAGACCAAATGTAACACAAACACACTTTGAAAATAAAAGGAAATAAACGTTTTCACGCGACTTGCTCTTATTTTGCTCACTGGTTTGTTGTTGGCTAGCTGTTAACTTTCAGCGTGCGTGACTTCTCTTCTGACTAGCGTTCTCTCTCTCTAACAGGAAGTTGCAACCAGCCATTCTGATAGGCTGATTCGTATTAAGTGACAAAACTTCCTGTAAGAATTAATATTGAAACGAAATCATTTTTAATCTTATTTATTATACTAAATCATGAACTTTATTTATTATATCAGCATATTTATTCAAAAGTATTTTTATTGTTATTTATTCAAGAATGTATTTATGGCTATTTTAACCTGGGTTACACAGTGTAACAGCTTCAACTCTTCTGGGAAGGCTTTCCACAAGGTTTAGGAGTGTGTTTATGGGCATTTTTGACCTTTCTTTCAGCAGCGCATTTGTGAAGTCACACACTGATGTTGGACCAGGCGACTGGCTCTCAGTCTCCGCTTTAGTTCATCCCAAAGGTGTTCTATTGGGTTGAGGTCAGGACTTTGTGCAGGCCAGTCAAGTTCATCCACACCAAGCTCTGTCATTCATGTCTGTATGGACCTTGCTTGGTGTGCAGGTTTCCAGCCTGAGCTGCAGGGTGAAATCCAAATCAGGCAGGGTTTAGCCAGCCTACTGTAGTTTGCACCACAATGTTGCACAGAATGCCTCTTAATGTCTGTTACACATGTTACACGCTGTTACACCCCTCATACAGATGACCAGAACCACTGACACAAGGCCACAGCTCCAACATTTAATGGTCTCCAAGCATAACTAACTAACTAACTAACTAACTAACTAACTCTGTTCTTCACTTGTTATGTCCCTCATACAAATACACATAACGCACTAGTGACAAACCAGAAGCCTACTGCAACCAGCATAAGGCGCGCTCAAGTATATTTGGTCAAAGCAACAATCAAGTATAATTAGACCTTTGTTTATGTGATCTCATCCCCAGGTGTTAGAGGGAACCCCCCCATGGTGTTCTCCAGTGCAGGTGGAGCAGCTACTCTGCCCTGTTATAACGTGGTTGGTCCTGACTGCTCCTCTACTGTGTGGACTAACAGCACTGGAACTCCACAGCTGTTGGTTGAATATGGAAATATGCAACCAGCAGTAGCCGCACATAGAGTGAGTCTGCTCCCTAACTGTTCTCTCCACATCACTGATGTCACACCTGGGGATGCTGGAGACTACACCTGCAAGCAGACCAGAGAAAATGGATCACAACCTGGTGTAGTTCGCCTGACTGTTCTTTATGGTGGGTTTACTTCCCTGACACTCAGTAACAAAGTGTTTGAGAATAATTAACACTCATTACACCATGCACACAAACATACATACAAACACACACTATAGACAATTTACTGCAACAAGTTCACATGGTTGTTATGAAATTTAGGTTTATTCATGTTATTGCCGTTGGCCTTGAGGCTGTAAACCGATCGTGCCATTTCTCCTGCAGTATATGCTTCCTCCAGAGTGACTGAGATGGAAGCAGGCAGTCATGTGATTCTCCAGTGCATCCTGCACCCCTCTGATTGGTGTCACGGAGAAGCTCATGATTACGAACTCCATCTGAGCGTGCTGGATGAGGAGGGGAAAGAGCTAGGAAACAACAGTAATGACCAAACACGCTGTAAGATCCAACTGACCGTGGAGCTCAGAGATCCAAAAAATCACACTCAGAGGACGTGGACATGCCAGATGACAGCACGAGGGCACGTTCGGAGCTATGCCTCCTACACCATCAGAGTTAAAGGTTAGTGGTATTGAGGGCACGTTCGGTCCTCTGCCTCCTACACCATCAGAGTTAAAGGTCAGTGGTGATGAGGGCACGTTCGGTCCTCTGCCTCCTACACCATCAGAGTTAAAGGTCAGTGATGAGGGCACGTTCGGTCCTCTGCCTCCTACACCATCAGAGTTAAAGGTCAGTGGTGATGAGGGCACGTTCGGTCCTCTGCCTCCTACACCATCAGAGTTAAAGGTCAGTGATGAGGGCACGTTCGGTCCTCTGCCTCCTACACCATCAGAGTTAAAGGTCAGTGGTGATGAGGGCACGTTCGGTCCTCTGCCTCCTACACCATCAGAGTTAAAGGTCAGTGATGAGGGCACGTTCGGTCCTCTGCCTCCTACACCATCAGAGTTAAAGGTCAGTGGTGATGAGGGCACGTTCGGTCCTCTGCCTCCTACACCATCAGAGTTAAAGGTCAGTGGTAATGAGGGCACGTTCGGTCCTCTGCCTCCTACACCATCAGAGTTAAAGGTCAGTGGTGATGAGGGCACGTTCGGTCCTCTGCCTCCTACACCATCAGAGTTAAAGGTCAGTGATGAGGGCACGTTCGGTCCTCTGCCTCCTACACCATCAGAGTTAAAGGTCAGTGATGATGAGGGCACGTTCGGTCCTCGGCCTCCTACACCATCAGAGTTAAAGGTCAGTGGTGATGAGGGCACGTTCAGGCCTCTGCCTCCTACACCATCAGAGTTAAAGGTCAGTGGTGATGAGGGCATGTTCGGTCCTCTGCCTCCTACACCATCAGAGTTAAAGGTCAGTGATAATGAGGGCACGTTCGGTCCTCTGCCTCCTACACCATCAGAGTTAAGGGTCAGTGGTAATGAGAGCACGTTCGGTCCTCTGCTTCCTACATCAGAGCTAAAGGTCAGTCGTAATGAGGGGACGTTCGGTCCTCTGCCTCCTACATAAGGTCAGTGGTAATGAGGGCACGTTCGGTCCTCAGCCTCCTACACCATCAGAGTTAAAGGTCAGTGGTGATGAGGGCACGTTCGGTCCTCTGCCTCCTGCATCAGAGTTAAAGGTCAGTGGTGATGAGGGCATGTTCGGTCCTCTGCCTCCTACACCATCAGAGTTAAAGGTAAGTGGTAATGAGACACTGTTATGTAACCCGCTATACACACAAATATGACATGCTTTCATTATATTTTGTGAAAGAAAATATCATTCTCAAAATATCAAAGTTCTATATTTGTGTTTGTGATGTACATTACTTACCATGTCATAACCTGAGGTGATTTGTGGTTTTACTATCTGCAGTGTTTACATTGACATTTATTTGACAAAAAATTGGTAGCATACCTGTATTTCCAATATATTTACATATTCACATATTTCCAACAACAGACTCCACTCCAGTGTCCCCTACAAACTCATCAGGTAAGGCATGGTGGCCATGAGGAATCTTTAATGTACTGCATATGTATGTGGCATATAAACATATTATGATCATATACTGTAGTTTCATTTGATTCTGATGATGATGTTATTCATTTGAGGTACAGTAACTCATATCAAGGTCATTTCTGCTTGATGCTCCTCTCCTTCAGTACCAGACTTGAATGTAGTCCCCACTGCCTCATCAGGTAAGACAGACACCAATCCTGGACAACCCCTAACAATTAGGGGCAGCCATGGCCTACTGGTTAGGGTTTCGGGCTTGTAACCTGAGGGTTGTTGGTTCGATCCCCGAACAGTCCACGGCTGAAGTGCCCTTGAGCAAGGCACCTAACCCCTCACTGCTCCCCGAGCGCCGCTGGTTGGGCAGGCAGCTCACTGCTCTGGGTTATGTGATTCACCTCACTGTGTGTTCACTGTGTGCTGTGTGTTCACTAATTCGGTTAAATTGGGTTAAATGCAGAGAACTGAATTTCCCTCACGGGGTCAAAAAAGAATATATTCTATTCTATTCTATTCTAACCACACAAGGACCAGACGGGTGGGGTGGAGGAGACCGAGGAGAGCACTGAGAGCAAAAGGAGGATTTGGAGAACTGGGCCCGTATTCACAAAGAATTTTAGGGCTAAAAGTAGCTCCTAACTGGCGAATTTAGGAGGAACTCCTAAAAATAATGGGCGTGTCACTCCTAACTTTATGACTCCTAATTTTTTTTCACTAAAAGTTATTCACAAAGTATTTTAAGCCTAAAAGTAGCTCCTAAGTCTAGGACAGCGTAAAAGAACTCGAGAGGACTTCTAACTCACTAAGACCTACATGTATTCACAACCCGCTTTTAGTGGCATTTCACGTCGCGATGTTTTGAAATGACCGTGCAGTGCAGGAGCTCGCTGTCATGTAAGGGAATAAATGTGCATTGCAACTAAGGATGCAAATGCAATAATGCCACCGACAACCAAAACCACCATTGCATGTAAACTAAATGTGACGTCTCATTGTGCCTAATTAAATTAAATCGCTTCTCCTCTTTGCAAATAGGCTACGTGTTTTCATACAGATTCATTTAAAACATGTTGCAAAGATACTGCTCCAGTCCATAGTGTTTCATTAAGCCTAGGCTTGCTTTACTCTTTATTCATTAAGGCTATGCCTATTTATTCATCATCTTCCATCCTTCACAGCCCGACATAGCGCACGCATTCTCACCAGCTAAGACCTAACACCTGTCACTCAACTCGTCATTGTAGGGGAGGTTTGCCATCATTCCCGCGTTATAATCACCAGCCAATCAAGGTGGTCACTTTCATCAAGCTCGTGCATGAGTAATGACGTCAACCATAGCAACGAAGACTCACTTTTAGTTTAGGAGTACGCGTTTCTCCTTACTAAAAGTAGGTCTGAAAGGCTTTGTGAATAACTTTTAAGGGAAAACTCCTAACTAAAATCTTCTAGCGCGATTTAGGAGTACTCTTAGTGGTAAGATGAAATGCTTTGTGAATAGCCTACGGGCCCTGGAATGATACACGACAACTCACATGTGTTCTTTGCTCAAGTAGCTGAACCATGAATCAACAGCTTATAGCTCATATGAAATCTGTCTGTTATTTGTTGCATTTTTGTTTGACTTTCTTCACAGTGATTCACATTCGCTTAAAAGGAACACTTCACCGTTTTATCATTTTAAACTATGTTATTCCCTTTGATAGCACTTAGCTAGCCCAATGCATTCATTAGGATCCAAACAGAGATGAAGTTAGAAGCGACCAAACACCTCCATGTTCCCTATTACTGTAAAATACAGTTACACGAGTAGTCACACAACCAAGTATGGTAAGACAAAATAAAACGTGGTGCATTTCTAAGCAGGTAAGAGCGATAACTATATTGTGTGACGGAATAACAATTGGGAGCACTTAGACTCGGCGCAGTAATATCCTAACTCTTGCACTTTCAGTTTCACTTTGGAGTGAGGATATTACTGCCCCACACAATATAGATTTGGAACTATTATCGGGCATAGCACCGGCAATGCACTGCCAGGCGCAAAGACACCACACAGCATCTGAAAGCCCTCAGCTAAAGCTAACCGGGCCATTTCTAGATTAGGACAATGGCTGGGTCGGCTACAAAACACTTTGGCTCACTCATCCAACTCTTGGGACTGCGGGGAGTGACCCAATTTCACCTGGGGGTGACGTACTCCATTAAGTAATTCATTCATTCGTTCGCTTCTCGTACTTTGTACAGTGTGACACATTTTCTAACAAAGTAATTGTGGATCTGATGACTGCAATGATCCTTCGGAGAGTTTTTTGCAATGTCTTATGGGTTATATTGAAAGAGCAATCTGCTGTGCTACCCAACCCCCCACCCCCCGTCTTCACAGAGGTCATTACGACTGCTGGAGTTGCTGTCTCCGTTTCTCTGCTGGCTGCTGCACTGCTGGTTGTCATAGTGATACACAAGAAAAGGACAAGTGAGTAGATCACAAGAAACACTGTGGACAACAGCCACCCAGCAGCCACCCTACGGCCACCCTTATTATGGCTATTTGTTATAATTATGTATATTACATATTAGATGCAGTATTTATATGTATTATGTATATTACATATCAGCTACAGTATTTATATGTATTATACTACATATTGGCTACAGTATTTATATGTATTATGTTTACTACATATCAGCTACAGTATTTATATGTATTATGTATATTACATATCAGCTACAGTATTTATATGTATTATGTATACTACATATCAGCTACCGTATTTATATGTATTATGTATACTACATATCAGCTACAGTATTTATATTTATATTGCAGGTGCAAGAGAAGAACAGCGCAGATCGGTGAGAAAGTTTTTAAATACAAATTCTGACTGTTGAGTATTGTTTGCTTGTTTGTGCTATTCTGTAATGTAATTTTAGCCATTTTTTTTTCAGAGTCAAGGCGTTCCATTAACCCGTTCTGTCATCCAGCCTACTATGCCACCAAACCCCTCAGTAAATATAAAACACTCATATATTAACAGTGCATACATTCAACACAGAAATCTATTAACAGGGCATACATTCAACACAGAAATCTATTAACAGTGCATACATTCAACACAGGCCAAGAGCTATTGGCCAGCTTATTGGCTGTTTGTATTGATGACCACGGAAGTAAAGTAATGGTCAGCCTGTGCTTCTGAAGTTGACTATCTGCTAATAATCAGATTCCCATTTGACTTATGATTGATGGTGTGGCCAAATCACTGGTGATGTATCTGTATTCCGTACAGGAGGAAGAGCAAGAGGAAGAGGAGGGTGATGTGCACTATGCAGCCTTGCAGCACCTCAACCCAACTCCAGCTGGGCCTTCTGCAGTGAGTCACTGCTCATCATGCTTGCTCCTCCTCATGTTCATGCTCCTCCCTGTGGGGTGATACGCTATTGTGTTTGTGTGTTTGTTTGTTTGTTTGTTTACAGAAGCAGTCTGTTAAGAAGGACGCTGTAACCTACAGCACTGTAGAGCACTTCAGCAGCAGAGTAGTGGACCCCTATGCTGTGGGCGCAGATGTCCAGAAGCAGAACCCGATCAATGCCCAGATAGAATATGAGGACACTGTGACCTACAGCGCCATTCAGCAGGACCACAGCAGGCCAGTGGACCCTGATGCTGTGTATGCAACTCCCAGAAGGACGCCATGACACAACATTCACACAGCAGGCCAGTGGACCCTGATGCTGTGTATGCAACTCCCAGAAGGACGCCATGACACAACATTCACACAGCAGGCCAGTGGACCCTGATGCTGTGTATGCAACTCCCAGAAGGACGCCATGATACAACATTCACACAGACTTACACTGACACAGAGACGCAGACAGGCACACAGGCAGACAGAGAGATAGATACAGTAGATAGATATATAAATAAATGGACAGATAGACATACAAACAGACAGACAGACAGACATACACATTTTGTTTGTTTGTTTATTGAAATGCAAAGGTGCACAGCAACAGCAACATTTCGTCAGTCTGTTATTAACGTTCTGATAGTTGTGAATAACCTGGTAATACTGAAGAAAATGCATGGTCATAACTTGAATGGATGGAATTAATAATAAATGGATCATTGTGTAATTAGTTGGAAAGTAGTTGTTAACAATGTGAGAATACGCTAGCAGTGTTCATGCTAACTGAACCGCTAGGAGATTATGGTGTTACTGTACTGTACTGCACTGGACTGTTACTAGCGTCCTATTCTCTCTCTCTCTCTCTCTCTCTCTCTCTCTCTCTCTCTCTCTCTCTCTCTCTCTCTCTCTCTCTCACACACACACACACACACACACACACACACACACACACACACACACACACACACACACACACACACACAGAAACATACACACTTAAGCACAAGTCAGGGGATAGTTATCTCTGTTGTATCTGTGCCCATAGCTGTCTCTTCACTGAGATGTGAATCTCAGTCAGAAAACAGGAAACCCTTCAAACCCACAGCACGACCTTCATGACCCTCTTTAGTTTACAAATATTCCCAGTCAGCAGAAAACTCTTTCCACCTTCACAAGATATATCTGTATTTCAACTCAAAAGACATACATTTAACTAAAGACTTACAGGGGAGCTACACCAGACGCGTAACTGAAACATTCTGTTCGCAACGCGTAAAATCCATTTTAGAAGGTCTTATTTTTTTCGAATGTACGCGCCACTGTTGCATCTGGTGTAGCTACTTCCATTGACTACAGTGATAATTAACTGCTGCGTCCGGCTGCAACCTACGCGTCGCGAACTGAACGCTTCAGTTACGCATCTGGTGTAGCTCCCCTGTTAGAAATAGGTGTTAGTTATTTACTTGCAGTATTCCCAATCAGTAGAAAACACTTTCCACATGCACTCACAAGGTAGCTGTAGATAGTATAATTTTACATCAATCTAACATTTTCACCATATTCATTTATTTCTTTATCTCAACTCAAAAGAAATGAATTTAACTTAAGATCTTGAAAAAAGGTATTAGTTATGTACTTGCACCTAAAAGGGTTGTAGGAGAAACAGGCCAGCTTTCAGTAGGAGCTGATATATTTCTGTGAGACAAAGATGGGACTGCTATAAGCTGCGTAATATTTTCCACTGGAGTTGGGCCTATTGACATTCACACACACACACACACACACACACACACACACACACACACACACACTCACACACACACACACACACTCTCTCTCTCTCTCTCTCATACACAGCCACAATGCACAGTACCTGGTACAATTGAAATTTCAACTCACAATGCAACTATTTGTGCATCTGGAGGTGTGTCTGGATTACTTGTAGATACTGCCAGATATGCCGCAGGTGGGGTGCCAATGTACTGTAAGCCAGGTTTGGAGCCTGCACTGAGGCAGGCAGAGTCGTTTTTTGAAGGCCAGTTATTTCATGGATCCAGGACACTCTGCATACTGTTAAAGTTCCCTTGACTGTGCTAACCTGTGCTAACCTGTGCTAATGCCCACAGTATGATGTAATATGATCCCTAACAGCCAGAAACCAACTTCCCCATTCCAGCAGAAATCACCATTAACGTGATGAAACGTGATGAAAAGGGAGCTGTTGAAATAAAGCATTATGTGGACATCCCGTTTTTGATTGGAGCCAAAGGTTCTGGCAGTAAACAGAGGAGACACCCTAGATCGGCTGGTTTCCAGCCTGAGCTGCCGGGCGAAATCCAAATTCTCCGGAAGTTCAGGCAGGGTTCACCCAACCTACCGTACATATGTGGTACTTTACATTAGAATTTCCTTTTTTGGGGAAATAAAGTTTAATCTAATAATGTTGTCACCTCTGTCTCTGTTTCCCTACACACACACACACACACACACACACACACACACACACACACACACACACACACACACACACACACACACACACACACACATATTTTAACCATTTATTTACTGTATGTCCACATGAAGAAAATGGTACAGGGACACAAATATTAAGGATGCAGTACAAAACATACGCAAACTCATGGACAGTGAGTGGCATGCAGCAGGTCTTCCTTGACTACACACACACACACACACACTCTCTCTCTCTCTCACACACACACACACACACACACACACACACACACACACACACACACACACACAGAGACACACACACTCTCTCTCTCTCTCTCTCTCTCTCTCTCTCTCTCTCTCACACACACACACACACACACTCATAGCCCCCCTCTCTCACTCTCCTCCCATGCCCTCACACACACTCCCCCCTCCCTCACTGCCTTGCCATGGCCCCTCTCTCTCTCACACACACACACACACACAGAAACATACACACAAGGATGGCACTGTTTTATCTGTGCTCACTGCTGTTTCTTCACTCAGAGATGTGAATCTCTTTCAGAAAACAGGAACGCCCTCAAACCCACAGCACCAGAGCGGTAGATATAACAGCACGACCTTCATGACCCTCTTTAGGTTATAAATATTCCCAGTCAGCAGAAAACACTTTCCATCTTCACATAGACGTGTAAGTAGAATTTAACATAAATCTAACATTTGACCATATACTTTCATTTCTTTACTTCAACTCAAAAGACATACATTTCTCTTAAGATCTAGATACTTACTTTTAGATACTCCCATATATGCCATTGGGGGGGGTATTTTTTTAAATGCCAGTTATTTCATGGATACAGGATACTCTGCATCCAGGTTGACATTTGACCTGCCTCATTTTTTTGTGTTGGCTGCAGTTCATTATCTCACCACAGCTTTACAAGGGGGCAACATGGGGGGCGCTGTGGAGCTTCTGTCAACAGAGATCAACAGGCCCATCACACCAGCTGGTCACCTTGGAGCACTGAGGATAGATGGATGGATGCATGGATAGACAGATAGATAGATAGATAGAAAGGGGGGCAGCCGTGGCCTGGCTTCGAGCTTGTAGGCTGCCGTTTTGATCCCTGATGGATAGTCCACGGCTTAAGTGCCCTTGAGCAAGGCACCTAACCCCTCACTGCTCCCCTTGAGCAAGGCACCTAACCCCTCACTGCTCCCCTTGAGCAAGGCACCTAACCCCTCACACACACACACACACACACACACACACACACACACACACACACACACACACACACACACTTGAGCAAGGCACCTAACCCCTCACACACACACACACACACACACACACACACACTTGAGCAAGGCACCTAACCCCTCACTGCTCCCCTTGAGCAAGGCCCCTAACCCCTCACTGCTCCCCTTGAGCAAGGCACCTAACCCCTCACTCACACACACACACACACACACACACACACACACACACTTGAGCAAGGCACCTAACCCCTCACACACACACACACACACACACACACACACACACACACACACACACTTGAGCAAGGCACCTAACCCCTCACACACACACACACACACACACACACACACACACACACTTGAGCAAGGCACCTAACCCCTCACACACACACACACACACACACACACACACACACACACACACACACACTTGAGCAAGGCACCTAACCCCTCACACACACACACACACACACACACACACACACACACACACACACACACACACTTGAGCAAGGCACCTAACCCCTCACACACACACACACACACACACATTTGAGCAAGGCACCTAACCCCTCACACGCACACACACACACACACACACACACACACACACACACACACACACACTTGAGCAAGGCACCTAACCCCTCACACACACACACACACACACACATTTGAGCAAGGCACCTAACCCCTCACACACACACACACACACACACACACACACACACACACACACACACTTGAGCAAGGCACCTAACCCCTCACACACACACACACACACACACACACACACACACACACACACACACACACACACACACACTTGAGCAAGGCACCTAACCCCTCACACACACACACACACACACACACTTGAGCAAGGCACCTACTGTAACCCCCAACTGCTCCCCGAGTGCACCTCTACTGGTGAGATCACGGGAAGTGGAGAGATTAAAAGATGACACTCACACAGCTCAGAGCTCAGAGTTCAGAGTCAGTCAGCATCAGCACAGCATGGAGATTTCTTCAGCATTTCAGCTGCTCGGTGAGTGACACCTCTTTGTGTGTGTGTATGTGTGTGTGTGTGTGTGTGTGTGTGTGTGTGTGTGTGTGTGTGTGTGTGTGTGTGTGTGTGTGTGTGTGTGTGTGTGTGTGTGTGTGTGTGAGGACATGATTGAAAACAAGACATAAAATACTGTAGCACAACTTGAGTGTTCTGATCATTGACCAGCCTGGTTTCTCTTAGCAGTTGGCTTCTGTCTCAAGGTATTCTGTTCAGCCTAGTCATATTTAGAGGATAATATGCAGTTAATAGCAAATACAACTCAACTCCTTGTGCAGGCCCCTGCTCGTTTGTAGACTTGACTATAGTCTTGGTATTTTAGTTAGCGTGTCTGCATATGTGGTGAGACTTGCATATCATCCATAATATGAAAGTGTGTTTGGTCATTGGGCAGAATATGGCAGTGTGTTTGGTCGTTGATCATCCAGAATATGGCACCAGTGG